>NC_029794.2:118078583-118079866 GCF_000816755.2 Arachis ipaensis
CCTGGCCACCAGAACATCGCTTTCAGATCCTGATACATTTTAGTGCTCCCTGGGTGAATTGAAAACCCGCTCTTATGAGCTTCCTTCAAGATTCTTTGTCGCAGGTCTCCAATATCTGGCACAATAATCCGGTTCTTAAACCTCCACAAACCATCCTGTCCTTCTGACACTCTCCACTGTTTCCCCTGTTCGACTGCTGGTAATACCTTACGTAATGCTTCACTGTCTCGATGAGCTTTCAGAAGTTCTGATTTAAAATCACTAAAAATTTGTAACTGACTCAAACACAGGATTCCAGATTCTTCTCTAACTCCCAAATTCAAACCTTGGAATGCCTTCAGTAACTCTTCCTCCCGTAGCATCATCCAAGCTGCATATAAAGACTTTCGACTCAAAGCGTCCGCCACAACGTTCGCTTTTCCTGGATGATAATTCAATTCAAAATCATAATCTTTCAGAAGCTCCATCCACCTCCTCTGACGCATATTCAACTCTTTCTGCTCAAAAAGATACTTCAAACTCTTATGGTCTGAGAAAACATGAAACTTAATGCCATAGAGGTAGTGCCTCCAAATCTTTAAAGCAAACACAACAGCAGCAAGTTCTAAATCATGTGTCAGGTAGTTCATCTCATGCGGCCTTAACTGCCGTGAGGCGTATGCTACAACATTCTGGTGTTGCATCAAAACACACCCCAACCCTTTCAGAGATGCATCACAATACACTTCAAACGATTCACTTGGTTCAAGTAATACCAATACAGGTGCAGTAGTCAACCTGTGCTTCAATACCTGGAAACTCTCTTCACATTCCGGAGTCCAGATAAAAGGTGTATCCTTCCTAGTCAACTTAGTTAAAGGTAAGGCGAGCTGTGAAAATCCCTTAATGAATCTGCGATAATACCCCGCCAAACCTAAGAAACTCGTGATCTCTGTCACTGAAGTTGGTCGCTCCCAATTCATCACTGCTTCCACCTTAGCAGGATCCACAGCTATCCCCTGCTTACTCACCACGTGGCCGAGAAACTTCACTTCACTCTTCCAGAACTCACATTTAGATAACTTAGCATATAACTTCCTATCTCTCAGAATTTGAAGCACAGTCCGCAAGTGATCAGCATGTTCCTCTTCAGTCTTAGAATAAACAAGAATGTCATCAATGAAAACAATAACAAACTTGTCCAGATACGGTCGAAAAATCCTGTTCATATAATCCATAAATACTGCCGGGGCATTAGTTAACCCGAAAGACATCACTGTATACTCATAATGACCATAACGGGT
>NC_029794.2:118080297-118085558 GCF_000816755.2 Arachis ipaensis
CTTATTATAGAAGAGGGGAGCCTCCACTTATTGAAGCTCAAAACCGAACCAACTTCTTCCTCCCTCAACAAACCGGTTCGGCCACAAAGAGAGAGAAGAGATAACCATGCATTAACCAACATGCAATTACCTCTAGTCCTTTCTTGATCATCACCCTTCATCAATCCGAGCTCTCCATCCTTGGCTTGCTCTCCAAGATGGAATTCTGGCCCTTGATGCTTCATGATGATGATGACTTCATCTGCTTCAATCTCTGCCTTCAACCATCACTTCGCCACTCTAGCTACTCCCTGTGGTGGTTGAGCAGAATCAAAGACAAGCCATGCTTCAAGAATCTCCCTTGCTGGCCGAGATCTTCTTCTTCCTTTTTGAGCATGCAAAGCTCAAGATAACCTCACCAAATCTGACCACATTTGGTAAGTATCTTAGCCACAGCTCATTTTTATTTTAGTATGTTTTCTTGCCATCATTAGCTTGATGGTCTTGATGCATGCAACTTCATTTCGGTAGCTCCATGTAGCTTCCATGGCTTTCTTTGTTTTCTGGATATTGACCGAAAAGAAGAGAGAGATGAGAGAAAATAAACAGCTTGAAGCAAAAGCAATTCAAATGTAATAAACCAATTAGTTGGTGAAAGTTGCTTTTACTTCCCTAGCTTAGAGTGGCGTGTAGTCATTACACCCATCAATCAATTCAGATGAACTTTTCTCTCTCATGTTCCCCATGCATTAATTAACAATGTAATAGATTTTGAAATCCATCACATGGTTAAGACTTGGTTCCGTTGGAAGCACTTTGCTTTCACTTTTCTTTGGTTTCGGACCAAGGTAGAAACCATTCATCACTTAATAGAATTTGGGCTTGTAACATTAAAATTAAAACTGGCTCATTTGGTTAACATTTGCTTTCCTGATGAGTTGTGTAGCGGATCAAGCATAGGAAGCATTTATCAAAACTAGATATGGGCTTATAATAACATTGAATTTGGCCCAATAATTAATTCAGCCATTTGATAGGAAACATATAGCTCGGCTGATTTTTAATTTGGGCTTGCAACAATTTTATTTTCCGGCCCAATAGAAAAATCCTGCACAGCAAAATTGACTTAATTAACACATGATTAGATTAATAATTTTGCTGTTAATAATGTTTGATCATCATCAATTTAGTTTAGAGTTTTCCAAACTCATCAATCTCCCCCTTGATGACAAACATTATTAAAATTGAAATGGATCGGAACAGTTCCATCTAGGCCAGACAGATTTTCACAGATTTGATGAATCACTTGCTTGTATGTAACTCCTACATGTGAGTCCCATTTATCACTCATATAAACCTTTGGCCCTTCATCAATGTATCCAAGGGCAGAAGAGATTATTTCAGAATCCAATATGATTTGAACCCGTTTCACATAAGAGTGAAGGCTGTCATCAATAAACCTTAGATTTGCATAGAACTGCCTAACCAGCCCTGGGTACACCATTTTATGAATATGAAGCTGAGGTGACCATTTAAGACCTTCAAACATGGGCTGTAAATCGAGTCCTTTGGATACCAGAGATTTTAGATTCACTAGATAAGAGAGACACAAATGCCGTTTCTCTAGGACGTCATTGTGGAATTCAAAAGCAGTACACGTAGAGAACCTGGAAGGATCGAAATGTGAGTGTTGTTTGTGAAACTTGTTCTTGAACTCCATTGACCCAAGGTTTGCGGGTTCTCTAATAAACTTGAACAAGAAGTATATCATCATTAGATGCTTTAATGAATAAAGTAGTGTCGGTGGTACCCCTTTGAAATTCATTTGCCAACAAGAAGGCACTAAGCCTTTCATACCAAGCTCTTGGAGCTTGTCTAAGCCCATAAAGAGCCTTAGATAATTTAAAAACATGATTTGAAAACTCTTTATGTTCAAAACCGGGGGGTTGTGCCACATACACTTCTCTATCAATAAAGCCATTAAGAAAAGCACACTTAACATCCATTTGAAACATTTTGAAACCTTTATGGGCGGCATAGGCAAGAAGCAACCGAATTGCTTCCATTCTAGCTACCGGAGCAAAAGACTCATCAAAATCTATACCCTCTTCTTGATCGTAACCTTGGGCCACTAATCTAGCCTTGTTACGAACAACTTGTCCATCCTCACCAAGTTTATTTTTAAAGACCCACTTAGTATCCGTTACCTTCATACCATCCGAATAAGGTACTAATGTCCAAACCTCATTCTTGTCAAATTGAGCTAGCTCCTCTTGCATGGCCTTGACCCATGATGGATCTTCAAGAGCTTGTTTGACATTGTTGGGCTCCATTTGTGACAAGAGAGCAAAGTTGCTAGGTTCGGTTTGCCTTTTGGTGGAGGATCTTGTTGTTATACCATGAGAGGGATCACCAATGATGAAGTCATGAGGATAACCCCTCATAGACTTCCATTCTCTAGGTTTTCGGCCAGGTGTTGAACTTTGATGAACTTCTGGTGGTCTCACTGTTTCAGTTTCTCGTGTCTGCTCAGGAGATAAAATGAAAGTTTCTCCTACAATCTGACGAGATAAAATCGGGCTGACAGATTCTTCATTTTGCACAAATTTGGGATTTTCTTTACTTGTTGCAGCCTCTTCACAATCTGAATCAATATCCTTCACAATACTGGGAATTAAGTTAGAATCACAAAAAGTAACATGTATGGATTCCTCTATTGTCCTATGCTCCTTGAGATAAACTCTATAGGCCTTGCTTGTGGTGGAATATCCAACAAACATTCCTTCATATGATTTTGGATCAAACTTTCCAAGGTTTTCCTTATTATTAAGCACAAAACATTTGCATCCAAAAATATGAAAATACTTAAGATTTGGAGGGGTTCCTTTCCATAGCTCATAAGGTGTTTTCTTTAATCCTTTTCTAATGATTGTTCTATTCAAAATATAACATGCTGTGTTCACAGCCTCAACCCATAAGAATTTAGGAATTTCACTCTCACATAACATAGCCCTAGTCATTTCTTGAAGGCTTCTATTCCTTCTTTCAACCACCCCATTTTGTTGGGGGGTTCTAGGACATGAAAAATTATGAGAAATCCCTAAGTCATCACAGAATTTTTCAAAATCTTGATTTTCAAATTCTCTTCCATGATCACTTCTTAAATGGCCAATTTTCAAATCCTTTTCATTTTGAATTTTCTTACAAAGGGTGGAAAAAGCATGAAAAGCATCATTCTTATGAGCAAGGAAAAGTACCCAACCAAATCTAGAGTAATCATCTACCACCACAAGACCATAACGTTTACCTCCTAAACTATAATCTTCCAAAGTCTGTAATCCACTGCTTGTACGAATATCTTCATCCTCTCCTTCCAATAGGTATAGTTTTTCCCATTGAAAAGAGGAGGTCTGTTGCTTGATTGACCTTCAGTTAGATTATAGGACACCACATTTGCGCCACTGTTTTCTGCCATGAGAATCTTTACTCCAAGCTGCAAAGCTTGATCTCTTTGAGACTAAGCTCTGATACCAATTGATGGTTTCAGTGGCTAAGAGAAGGGGGGATTGAATCTTAGCCCCCTTTTTACGTTGCTAACACTTGCTGAACTCAGAGGAGACTTTTCTGTTTTTGCTCGTCACTAGACACGAGCAATTTTGTTTTGTCTCGTCTCTAGCCACGAGACTTTTCTTTTTGTCTCGTCACTTGGCATGAGATAATATTAGTTTTTTCTCCTGTGCAGTAGAAATAGAAATGCAGGAGAGAAGAGTTGAAGATTACACCCAGATATATCCTGGTTCAGCTGCTAAGTGCAGTGCAGCCTACATCCAGTCTCCATCACAAACATGATGGAATTTCACTATAATCAATCTGATTACAACTTGTAAAGTGCTAACCCAACTTACAAGGGGATTCCACAGAATCATGAAACACAACATAGATGAACAAAGGAACTCTAAGACATCTATGGCTTTTTCTTTTAATTTTGCACTCTCTGCCTTTTTCCGCTCTATGGCTTTTTCATTACAAACCTCACTGTTTGCCTTTTACCATGAGACTCAAGACATGACAAAATTAAATTTTGGTTTCGGACCAAGGTAGAAACCATTCATCACTTAATAGAATTTGGGCTTGTAACATTAAAATTAAAACTGGCCCATTTGGTTAACATTTGCTTTCCTGATGAGTTGTGTAGCGGATCAAGCATAGGAAGCATTTATCAAAACTAGATATGGGCTTATAATAACATTGAATTTGGCCCAATAATTAATTCAGCCATTTGATAGGAAACATATAGCTCGGCTGATTTTTAATTTGGGCTTGCAACAATTTTATTTTCCGGCCCAATAGAAAAATTCTGCACAGCAAAATTGACTTAATTAACACATGATTAGATTAATAATTTTGTTGTTAATAATGTTTGATCATCATCAATTTAGTTTAGAGTTTTCCAAACTCATCACCGCATACTCCCATCCTTCTTCTTTACCAGTAACACTGGCGCTCCCCACGGAGAAACACTTGGTCGGATAAAATGCTTACCCAACAGATCTTCCAGCTGAGCTTTCAGTTCAGCCATTTCTAAAGGCGACATCCTATAAGGAGTAATTGAAATTGGACCGGATCTAGGTACCAACTCAATTGCAAATTCAACCTCTCGGTTAGGTGGGAATTCATTAATATCATCCGAAACCACATCTGGAAATTCACATACAACCAGAATTTGCTCTAAAATCTGATCATCACCTGATACTCCCGCAGTTAATAACATAATACCCTGACATTCGGTTCCAAAACAGTTTACTATCATAGAGTTCAAATAGTAACTATTCACCACAACCGGTGCTTCTGACCCTTCTGGCATAAACTGTACTGACTTCTCAGAACAATCAAGCAAAACATGATTCTTGGATAACCAATCCAATCCCAAAATGAGATCAAGACTAGTCATAGGCAAACAAATCAAATCATGCACAAATTCACGCTGTTGTACTCGAAAGGGAACTTGTGGACATCCTATCCTAGTCACCATAGCTTCATGAGTAGCATTATATACTTTCAAATCATAACCTAAAACCACCATTCTCAATCCTAATTCATAGGCCTTTTCAAATGTAATAAATGAATGACTTGCACCTGAATCAAATAAAGCATTTAAGATTTTACCAGCCATTTCACAATTACCTCTAATAAGTGTCTCAGATCCCTCAGCACCAATGGTAGAAGTGGTGTATACTCTCCCCGGCTGCTGCACCCTACCAGTCTCATACTTCTTCTCAGGG
>NC_029794.2:118085742-118107460 GCF_000816755.2 Arachis ipaensis
ATATATACATCATAGCATAACAAAATATCCCAGTAACCACTCCGCTTCAAGAGTCCAGACGCCTAACGAGATGCCTCTCGACCTGCATCTGAAAAATAACAACATAGTATGGAATGAGAACCGGAGGTTCTCAGTATGATAAAGGTGCCACACACATAATATATAAGGTCCTGGGAATGCCAGAGGCAATCCTAGAACACCGACACTCAGATTATAGAGCTTAAAGTATTAAACAGAAGCCATAAAAGGTAGTTTCCTAAAAATATTTAATTATAACTTAACTTAACTTTAAATCTAAGTCCTATACTGCCATTCCTCCATACCTCCAACTCCATCATGCATTTTCATAGACAAATAGACAGATAAAGGCAAACACAAGAAGGTTACAACTACTGCAGGTAACAAATACACATTTAGCATGGCAAATACAGGTAGGCACACCCAATTAGAGCACAAGCAAGAAATTCAAGTAATATGCATATGATGCATACCTGTCCTATGGCTGATGAGGCTCATCTGTCGGTTATCCAGCCAACCCGACAAGTCTGAATTGTCCTTAGACTGTCCCCCGACGTGCATCCCCAAGAGTCTATGCATAGATTTTTCTCAAAGAATCAATATTGCTCAATGGGGGTAACATTCCCGGGAATTTATATAGTGCCCGGTCACACTTACGTCGTAGGGTCAACAGAGTATCGAGTTTTCAACCTGGTACACGTGGTGGCAAGCCACGGCACTTAATCCAGGGAATCTCGTATCTCAGATTATTCAAATTCATAAGCCATATAAATAATTCAATTATAATTCATCAACATCAACATCATTCTCAATCACATTTCATTCATCATCATACATCAATCATATTCAATCCTTATCCTTCATTATATCACACCTCCCATTCCGTCCATCAATAGTTCCAATTCAAAACATAATTCATTCTTTTCCAAATGAACTAAACTTAAAACATGCTCATTTTCTTAATAACTCAAAATCAAACCATATAACATTTAAATCTAAATCTCTTTTAAATAATCATCTAAACAAAATCTCTAATTTTTTATAAAATTTCGGCAGCATCTCCTCTAAAACTCGGACTTTGCCACCCTTTTCGGGTCCAAACCTGCTTTCTTTTCAATTCAACATACCCTTCCTCATCATCATAACAGTCACCACAATAAATCTACTTCAGATTAACAATTATATTCATACAATATTCAAATCCAACAACCAAAATTCAACTAAGGATCATAGTTCACTAACCCTAGGCTTCTAACACGTAATATCTCAAATCAATAATTCACCAAATCATTAGTTAATCAACAAGCACCAAACTAATCATGTTCATCAACAATAACATTCAACTATAACTCGTTCCAAATTAACATAACAACATTCACCATCCAAAATTAAAACTAATTATCCAATAAACTTCAACCAATTATATTCATCGACAAATTACTAAACATTAAACATACACCTGCATTCCAACTTATCCTATGGCCGTCTAGCCTAAGTTTTCACAGAACATTATATATTAAATGCAAGAAACATAAACCATACCTTAGCCGATTTCCACGTAACGACCAAAGCTATTTATTCAAAACCAAGACAACCCCTCAAAACTCAACTAATCTGCTTCCTCCAAGTTCCAGTATTCACAATTTCAAGCTCCAATTATTTATTTTCAACCTAATACACATTCATAATACATATATACCCAATTTAATACTCAAAGCTCAAATTTAATGAAAATAAAATAGAATTATCGTATCCTCACCTTACCCAAGCTTCACATAAGCAAGAGTGAACGTTTTTCTCAAGCTAATTGGATCCTAAAACATCAGAAATCAAAGAAATTCAATATTCCCACTTAAAATTCAAAAATTGGGGGAAGATGAAGCTGAGAGTGATTAAATAAGTTACCTATGAAATTGTTCTGGTAGAAATGTAGAGCTCGACGCGGTGAATGCGTGGCCGCAAACGGTGCGGCGATTGGAGCTCGGACGGAGAAGTTACGGGGATCGGAAATTAACGTGAGGGTTACGGGAATGTTTCTCGTTTCTCTTCTCCCTGGAAGCTGAAAGCTTCGTTGCTGCAGTAATGAGGGAGAAGACAAAGCTGGGTTCATTTAATAGGGCTGGTCCGGTTGAACCGACAGCCCAGTTCGGGTCCGGTTCAACTGGTTCGGTCCTTTCGATCCAATTTTGGACCGTTTTCTTCAAAATTAGTGTCAAAATTCTCGTTTTGATGAGCTCTACCCTATTTTGATATAATATTTACATTTCTAATCCTCCTTATTAAAAACTAATTTATTAACTAATTTAACCGGGGTTTACATTGTACATCTTGTAACCTTACCTTGGATTTGCACAATTGTTGTATCAAGTCTATGATTTTTCTTTATTTTTTGTATCCATTAGTTCTTTGATTCAAAGAATCTTAAAATTTGTGATGAAATATGAGGGGGTTTCCTATAGTGAATGCAAGCAGGCTTATGTCAATAAAGAGGAGGCACATCAGTGTTGTGCTTAGCATGTATTTTTGTATTCATTTTTGTTGAATTTGTGGAGATCCATTTTTAGTGTTAAATTTTGTTGTTTCCACTGAGACATTATTTGGCAAAATTTATGGATTATGAGCTGGATGTACAGAACTTGGGATAACATGTAATTTGATGATCTTGGAATGTAAGAACAAATCCATTGATGCTTTAATAAGTGTGAAACTAAAACAATAATTGTGACTTTTAGCGCAAATGATTTTTATGATGTTTACACATAATAGAAGTGATAATCTTTTTTAAATTTGTCGTATGTTCTTGTTTTTAAATGCGACATGCATATGTTTGAATGACAATGACACTTGACACAATTGTTGGCCAATGATTTGAAGATGGGACCATCTTGGAATTTACATCTCTATTCTGGTTGGATAATGGCACTTAAAGTTCAAATAAAATTTGAGAAAAAGTTAAGTGATATATATATATATATATATATATATTTTATATTTGCTTTGTATTGGAGTTAACATTAATCAGTTCTTCATTTTTCTTTTATTACCATCGCAATTTAGACACCTTGAAAAAATGCCAAAAAATTATACCATAAACTTATGAGTAGATATCTAACCCTTGAATCATAATAATATATGGTGAATAATATTTATACCAAATTTTATGGAAATAGACATTAATAAGCATGTAAGTAAAAATTCTTGTTTATTTATATTTTGAATAAATATATTATGTTAATTATCATGTATATATCTTGAATTGATATAAAATTTCCTAAAGATGATTTATAAGGTATAATTTCAAATCCAATGGTTAGTTTTTAAAAAAATTACGTTATTTGATCCTTACTCATAGATTATATATAAACTACGATTTGAATCTTCTAAAGTTTGAATTTCACTTTAGTAATTATAACAAAAAAACCAATTTTCAAAATAAATTTTATTATAATTAAATAATTATAAAATTATTTACTTACATCAAAATTAAACTCAATAAAATTATACATAGGTGAACACCCTTATTACGTGTCAACTTACATGCAAATCCAATCACCATGCATCCATATATAGCATTCATATTGACCAATATGATTACGTAGGATTCAAGAAATTTAGAAAACAAAAGTAAACGATAAACCACTATCCAGATATTTAATTTTTTTATCCTTTCAATCTTATCTTAATCTAATTTTGTGCTTATTTTGTATATTTTCAATCATTATATATAGCACACATATACATATTGCAGTTTCCCCATTCTACAATGAATGTATTGTTCTGCCAGCTTTTTCCCACTAAGTAAAGTGTGTTCTATAATTTAGTGCTACACACATATATATATTTATATATCGGTGAATTATATGGTAAAGATGTAAGTTTACAGATGTTTTCTTTAATAGGATGAAAGATATATTGATAAAGGTAGTACCTACATTTTGAATAACAATAAAATAATACAAAATAACTATAAAAAGAATTTATATTTTCTCTCTATACCACTTCAATCTGTATAGTAGTTGTGTTGTATCATTGATTAATATGGTGTACAAAAGGCCATTGAAGTGTTTGAAGATAGTGATGGCTAATTTGGTGACAGTGTTTGTTGTGATGGGAATTATAGTGAGTGGTTTCAGAATTGGAGCAGATGGTTTGAACATGAACTACTATTTGTTTAGTTGCCCTTTTGTTGAATCTGTTGTTAAGGACATTGTCAATAGGGCATTGGAAGATGATCCTTCACTTGCTGCTCCTCTTCTTAGAATGCACTTCCATGATTGTTTCATTCAGGTTCTTAATTTCATTTATATTTTAATCAAGTTTTTGGTAATTAATAATGATCGTGTTGTTGTATGGCGAAAATATTCAGATGAGTAGGTGTCAGTATCATGTTCGGAGATTTTGTTTTGGAGTTTCTGTGAATAATATATTAAATGAGAATGAAATACTTGCATGTTTTTAAAACATATTTAATGTGCGTTTTATTTTAAAAGTATTTATAATTTTTTATTTTTTTAATGTTGAAAAATAACGTTAATAACTTAGTAATTATAAATAATTTTGGAATAAATATCAAATGTGTTGTAAAAATTAGAAATATTTCCTTCTCAATATCAATATAAATTATGGTTTTTTGAGGGGGCTTTTTACTCCAAAACAAACATGCTTCTTTTTTTGTGAGTGTAAGTGATCAATAAATTATATATTTAAAAAAAAAACGAACATATGTTATCATTTTAATTGAGAAACTTAATATACTAACATGTTTTAATTTTCTTTGAGAATTGAATGGAATGAGTGAACAAGAAGTTGAATGTTCTAAAACAATGAAAGACAGAGTGCAGAAATAAAAAAAGTACTGATAACTGATAAGAATAGAGGTAGTTATATACATAATGCACAAAAAAAGTGTCATTCTTATTAATTGGTATAGTAAATAAGTAACTCACTAAAAAAATGTCATGCATGTTATATCCATTTTTCCGCCATAAAATTGAGCATATATTGCAGATTATAAATATTCTAACAAATATGTATGGTTGTGTGATCTGCTACTAGGGATGTGATGGATCAATTTTGATTGATTCCACAGAGGGTAACAAGGCAGAAAAGGATTCACCAGAAAATTTGAGTTTGAGAGGCCATGAAATCATAGATGACATCAAAGAAGAGCTTGAAAGACAATGCCCTGGAGTAGTTTCATGTGCTGATATTCTTGCTTTAGCTGCTAGAGGTGCAGTTTTTTTTGTAAGATCAACCTACTTATATATTTTTCTACTTACCATTAATTTTATACTAATGAATGGCACAATGAGCAGGCAGGGGGGCCAGTTTATGATATACCAAAGGGAAGAAAAGATGGAACAAGGTCCAAAATTGAGGATACCATGAATCTACCATCTCCCAACTTCAATGCTTCTCATCTCATCAAGATGTTTGGCCAACATGGCTTTTCAGCACAAGAGATGGTGGCTCTCTCTGGTAATTAATATACATATATGTCCCTCTTTAAATTTGACAGTATCACCCAAATCAAAGAGATGAGATTAGACGAGCTTATCTTAAATGAGATCTATATAAAAAAATATTTTGACAATTATTTTCTATTTGGCCCCCCCAAAATTTTGTTTCAAGTTCCGCCACTGGTCCCTATGCTTCTATTTCTATCTATACATGCTTGTTGACGAATAATGAATATCATAATTAAGTGAAACTTTTTGACAAAGGCTTCTAAATTCATAATTACTAGCTTTCACTGTGTCATTCTTCTGTTAAAAAATGCCTATATACTAAACTATAAATGCATATAATTTTCAAATACAATAGTTGATAGAGATTATGCAACAAGGAAACATTTTTAATGCTGTTTTGTGGTTTTGAATTTTTAGGGGATCATACAATAGGAGTAGCTAGGTGTTCTTCTTTCAAGAACAGGCTGACAAAAGTGGATCCAAATTTGAACTCAGAATTTGCAAAGACACTGTTCAGAACATGCAGTGATGGTGACAATGCTGAGCAGCCCTTCGACGAAACATGGGATGATTTCGACAACTTATACATCGACGCTTTGGTCTCTAACAACGGGGTTCTCGCATCTGATAAAACATTGTTCACTAGTCTAAGAACTAGGAATTTTGTCAACTCTTATGCACAGAACCAAGCCTTGTTCTTCTTGGATTTCCAACAAGCCATAGTCAAAATGAGCTTGCTTGATATTAAAGAAGGTTCCAAGGGTCATGAAATAAACTGAATTGGAGGATCTAGCTATGCCTTATTATATGATCCATGTATTTATATGTCTATGGTTTGATAAATATTACATTTGCAATGATGAATATAATTGACAATTATTAATATAGAATTCAATAATTTCTCCAGAAATTTTGTAATTTCATTAAAGTTGAATATGATACATTTGAATAGTACATTGTTCCACCAAGATTGATATAGACTATATGGATACTTGGCCTATGTAGGTTATGCCTCCTTAAAAAACCCCTATGAACCAAACCTCTGGAGCTTAGGAAAAAATCCAATAGAGGAAAAAGAGTACATCAACCATGCATAATTTAAGGAATAATAAAAAAAGAGCTCAAGAATTTTTATAACCTCGTACAATTAAGCTCTAGAATAAAGAACACCCTTGGAGTCTGCAAGAAGAAGGTGTGTGAGTTCCGGCGGAGGCCTATTCATAAGAGAAAACGCATAACTCGAAGAAGAGCCAATCTTTGCCAAAAAATCAGCACACGAATTTGCTTCTCTCATGACATGGTAGATAGTGACATCCCACTCAAGAAGCATGAACTGATGAATTTCTTCCACAATGTCTGCGAATTCCGGGAAGTCTCCGGCATCGTCATGAATAATCTCAAGAGCCACCATGCAATCACTTTCACATTCCACCTTTCTGTACCCAAACTGCCACGCCAACCACAAACCATGGCGAATAGCTACTAGTTCCGCTGCAACGCTGCTGGCGAAACCAATATGACTGACGAATCCGGCAATGCAGTTGCCATCTTGATCTCTAAGCAAGCCACCACATCCGGCTCTTCCTGGATTTTCTCTTGAACTTCCATCCACGTTGAGTTTGATAGTCCCTTCAGAAGGTGGAACCCAGCGAACTAGCATCCTTTGCATACAAACACAATAACTGTCAAACCAAACACAACTATATCTGATCTTCATTGCAATATTCAAAGATGCTATCAAGAGATGTTTACTTAGCTTAGACTTCGTTAATGTGATGCGATGTGATAAACAAAACTTGAATTAGAACTCTGAATCGGTTGATAGTGTATGTATGCGAATGAAAGTTCTGTTCTGTTCTTTAATTCAACAAGTTCTTGTATATAAAAATTATAGAGTGTGACCAAGTTTTTTTTAAGAGAAAGTATCTAATAATGTATTGATTTTTAATTTACGAATTTTAACAACCTGCAACCTTAATGATTTTCAATTTTTCATATTCTGAAAGCAAGATTCGGATAAAATATTTTTCATTTTGAAATTTCTGGTATTTTCAAAATTTGATCTAGATATAATATCTATCCAAATATACTAAAACATTAATATATCAATATTTTTAACTAACATATATTTTGAAGTTGCTACAAAAATAAAATTAACAATAATTTAAGTCAATAATATAAGTGTCATGAAACATTAAAATAACTTTTTTGGTATCATAAATTCATTAAAAATATTATAATATATTGTTTTAAGTGAATAAAATAGGCTAGAATCTAATAATTATTTAAAATATTGTTACTTATCATCATCTATATACATACATAAAACGTCACCTCTTATAAAAACTGAATCTAACAAAAGGAAAATTTAGTAATGATTTCGTTAGAGACTCCAAAAATATTTCCAGAGAGAATCTCGTCAAGAAAATTTTATTTTATACTCAATTTAGATTCAATCTATTTTTATTAGGAGTAAGATGTAATTTACTCAGGTAGTTCAAACTAACTTTATCCAATTTTTTTATTGAAATCATTTAGTTTTAACTTTTAACTATGACTGGATTTAATTGAAATTTTTATTGTTTCAGTTGTGGATTAGATTAAATTTTAACATTCTTTTTATCTGAATTAAAAAAAAATCCGTTCTTAATTTTTTTAATTTAAAGATTAATAAGTTATTGGCTCATTGAAAATATAAAAATGTTTCTCACTTTTTAAAATATGAGACATCTAAGGCTTAGTTTGGTAAAACTTTTATTTTTCAAAAGTAGTTTATAAAAGTTAACTTTTAAAATATTGCTTTTTAAAAGTTGTAGTATTTATATTTGGTAAATTACATTAAAAATAGCTTTCACTAAATACAAGCAACATCAATTGCCTTTGGTAAAATAACTTTTAAAATTTAAAAATACTATAATAGACATAAATATAAGTATTAAATTTGAAAAGGTTATATTAGACTTTTAAATTTTGAAAGGTACAAGTCAACTTTGAAGAGCTATATCTTAGGTGCTTTCAAAAGTATTCCAATATTTTAAAAGTTACAAACACAAACACATGGTCTTTTTAATTTACCAAACACAAAATGAAGAACTTGAATTTTTAAAAAATACAAACACTTTTTCAAAAAATTTTACCAAATCAAGCCTTAGTCTTTCTATCTAATAAATAAGTTTATGTAGATAAGTTTCTGACTTAAATGTTGTAATTTAGAGAGTAAAAAATATTTTTATATTTTTAATTTATCAAAAATTTATTTGTCTTTGAATTAAAAAACCTGAAATTAATTGTTTATTTTTTAAATCATACTTCTTCTGGAAACAAATGTTTTGGGCTTAGTTATAGGCTTTGAACTCAGGCCTAGATATCTCAGATTACTCCAAACTCCAAAGTTTTCTCAAAGGAAAAGAAATACGATGACGAGAGAAAGGTCTTCGTCCAAATGAACTTAGTTGGCACCGAATTCGATGGTCCCAAAACGTTTAGATCATTAAATAGTCTCATAATAAAATATGTTCTTAAAATCTTTTTAACAACTGCTACATAGTCCTTTAACTAATTTTAATTACAAATTAATTCCATATATTTTATTTAATTATAAAAACAGTTTTTTATTTTATAAATTATTATTTTATCAATCATCTATTATGTTTATTAACAATAAAAAAAACAATAACGAATTAGATCTTCCATTGATCGTAATAAACCTCTTGGCCATTCCAATGGATTAAAAGTTTATATTTGATCCGTAACGTTCGTGATCAACAATAAAATCGTGTTTCCTTAAAAACCAATCGATTGGAATTTCAAAACAATCGATTGAATTATAACTTAATCGATTGGATTACAGTTTATCACAAAACAATCGATTGAAAATTGTAAGGCAACATGGTTTTCGCATAAATCAATCGATTGGTTATATGACCCAATCGATTGAACGATGAATAAAAAGTGGATTTTTGTAATTCAATCGATTGTTTATACTCTCCAATCGATTGAATACTTGAAAACAACTTGAGGTCTCACCAAAACAATCGATTGGTTGTGTATGTGAATTCCAATTCAATCGATTGGAAAGCATTGTAAGTGATTTTTTTTTTCTGAATTCAATCGATTGTTAATATATTCCAATCGATTGAAATTTGAAATGCCTATCTACTAAACAAGAAAACCATGCGTATTCACACCCAGTCTCTCCCGTTTTTTAAAACGATAGGCATTTCAAATTTCAATGGATTTGAATATATTAACAATCGATTAAATTTAGAAAAAAAATCATTTACAACGCTTTCCAATCGATTGAATTGGAATTCACATACACAACCAATCGATTGAATTTGGCACATCCATATTATTTTGGTGAATCCAATCGATTGAGTAACAAAACCAATCGATTGTTTTGGTGAGACCTCAGGTTGTTTTCAAGCATTCAATCGATTGAATTACAAAAATTCACTTTTTATTCATCGTTCAATCGATTGGGTCATATAACCAATCGATTGATTTATGCGAAAACCATGCTACCTTACAATTTTCAATCGATTGTTTTGTGATAAACTGTAATCCAATCGATTGAGTTATAATTCAATCGATTGTTTTGAAATTCCAATCGATTAATTTTCAAGTAAACACGATTTTATTGTTGATCACGAACATCACGGATCAAATATAAACTTTTAATCTATTGGAATGGCCAAAAGTTTTATTACGATCAATGAAAGATCTAATTCGTTATTGTTTTTGTTTTTTATTATTAATAAACTTAAAAGATGATTGATAAAATAATAATTTATAAACAAAGAAAACTCTATTACCATGTGTTAAAGGAGAAGAAGTCAAAACTTAAGTAACAACTTAAGTAACAAATTATGTGAAGTCAGTAAAATTCTGTTATGAGAATAATTCAGTTAGAGTGGCTGTTAGAGGTAGTTAGAGGGTGTTAGTGCAGTTTTTATTAAGCTATAAAATAGGAGCTAAGTGCCTTTGTATAATAACTCTCTAATAACACATTTTCCTCATTCAGATCTTAATCAATTTGGTCATTATTTTCTCTGTATCATTCTCTCTTTTTTCGGCAACAGTATTCTTTCTCAATAGGTGCAAGATCATTTACATGGTATCAAGAGCAGGTTGAAAACAATCATGGCTCTACCCCTTGCAACTTCATCAACAAATCTCAAGAACACACTGGTTCCTCTGGCAGACAAACTTGAAGAAAATAACTTCTCAACATGGAAGCACAGCATCCTTCTAACAATTCAGACGCTAGAGCTTGAGGATCATCTCGATCCGTCAAAAATCCCATCACAACAAGAATCAGTTACAATTGTTGAAGAAAGTAAAAGCTCAGATTCTGCACAACAAACTCCAACCCCCTCTGTTACAAAAGATGAGGTCCCTGCAACATCGAAATCCACACCTACATCAACAATTCAAAAGGACTCATCCAAATACAAAGAATGGAGGCAAAATGACCTTGCACTCATGACGTGGGCCGTGTCCTCCATGAATGGTACATACAAGAACAAGATGGTACATTGCGTTACTTTTGCTGAAATGTGGGAAAAGATTAATCACATTTTTACGGTTTCTTCAAGAACACGTATTCAAAGTTTAAAGACTCAGCTTAGAGCTTGCAAGAAAACTACAACAATTGCTGAATATCTCTCTACAATTCGCAAGATTGCAGACTCCCTCATTGCTATAGGTTACTCATTTCAAGAAGATGATCACATCCAAGCTATTTTGGATGGTCTCACAGAAGAATATCAAGGCTACATCACGTCAGTGATGTCTCGAATGACAAATTTCACAATTCATGAAGCTGAATCATTTTTGCTTACCTATGAAGATATGCTCGAGAGGTTTAAAAAGCCTGAACAAGGGATTGTTTTAGCAAATTTAGTTCAAGCTTCTCCATTTTCACAACCAAACTTTGGAAGAGGCAACAATGGAAGAAGGGGCCGTGCTGGGAGATCTATGAGAGGGGGTGTTAGATTTATGAATTCAAGACCCCAATGCCAATTATGTGGTAGAATGGGTCATGTAGTGCAAAATTGTTATCACAGGTTTGATGCTCAATTTCAAAACCCATCATCTTCAACATCTTCTCAGACTGCAGTTCTATATGCAAATTCACTTCCACCACCTCCTCCAGCATCCTTTCATCAACCTCGAGCATACATGACCACCTCTTCCACCTTGAATGACAGTGCATGGTACCCAGATTCTGGTGCTTCACATCATATTACTGCTGAACATGCCAATTTTTTGAATTCCACCGATTCATCACAAGGCCCTGAGCAACTCTTTGTTGGTAATGGTCAGGGAGTACCTATTTTACATCATGGATCTACAATTCTTTATGATAAATATCAAAATATTTCATTTAAATTGAATAACTTACTGCATGTCCCTTCTATTACACAAAATCTTTTGAGTGTGTCCAAATTTGCTGAGGATAATAAAGTCTATTTTGAATTCTGGCCTAAATCTTGTGTGGTTCGTGATCAGGTGTCCAAGGACATTCTCCTACAAGGAATAGCTAGAGGAGGCATTTACTCTTTTGATAATCTAGTGGTGCCAACAGCATCTCATCTGAATCCTACTACAAGCAATTTGCCTAATTCTGTTTCACATTGTAAATTTGTTAGTACAAAAGATCACAAAAAATCACGTTTGTGTAATGCGGATCCTATTAATGCTACTGATTGTAATAATTCCTCTATCAATAGCAACATTGACACTAATAGTAGTTCTTTCTTGAATAATAATGCAGTAAAGAGTTCCTTTGATTCTATCTTTCTGTCCAATTATACTACACCTAATTCTCACTTTTCTATACCTGATGATTCATTAGGATCTAATGCTAATTTTGTTACTTCTTCTACAGGAACATTATTAACATCTTCTATGAATTATCCTGTGGCTTATTATACTTATAATAAGAATATTGATGACTTAGAGCTCTGGCATAAAAGACTTGCCCATAGCTCTCTTAGGACAGTAGCTCAAGTCATGCACCAGTGTGGCATACAGACCTCCCCAATTGATGAATATCATAAAGTGTGTGAGTTTTGTACCATTGCAAAAATACATCAATTACCATTTAAGACATCAGAATCTGTTTATACACAACCCTTAGAATTAGTATATGTTGACATTTGGGGCCCAGCTCCCTTTCCTTCTCATCATGGCTACAAATATTATATTAGTTTTTTAGATGCCTTTAGTAAATATACTTGCATTTTTCTCTTATTCAACAAAAGTCAGGCTCTAGAAGCCTTTCAAAAATATAAATCTTTCATTGAAAATCAAACAGGTTGTAGAATCAAGGCCTTGCAAAGTGACCATGGCCAAGAATTCCTATCTAAAACCTTTTCTACATTTCTCTCTAACAATGGTATATTCCATAGATTGTCATGTCCATATACACACCAACAACAAGGATCTATAGAGAGAAAACATAGACACATTACAGAGTGTGGCTTATCTCTCTTGGCCACTGCTTCAATGCCTCTTAAACATTGGGACTCAGCCTTTCTTACTGCAGTCTATGTCATCAATCGCTTACCTACTCCAGTTTTGGACTCTAAAAGTCCTTTTGAGGTTCTATTTAAGAACAAACCAGATTACTCTACTTTTAAAGTCTTTGGGTGTGCTTGCTATCCTTTATTGACACCTTATAACAAAAGAAAATTTGATTTTAAATCTCAAATGTGTATTTTCTTAGGATATGATTCTAATCATAGTGGTTACAAATGTTTATCTAAAGAAGGCAGAATCTATCTTGCAAGAAATGTTGTGTTTAATGAGTTTCTTTTCCCTTATCACACTTTGTTTCCAACTATTAGTACTAATCTTTCAAATGCAACAGCTCCTTCCAAGCATGTCATTGACAATGCTACAAGTTCATACTTTCCTGTCTTTAGAAGAAGTACAATGCCTTCATCGAGCACTTCTACTAATTCCAACAATATCCTCTATACTACAACTCCTACAACCAGTGCTGATATTACTTCTAGTAGTCAAAATACACCACCTATGATTTTTGATTTAAATACTGTACATCCACAAGCTTCTGCTGCTAATCAACAAACACACCACCAGTCCACGACAATTTCAAACTCTGGAATTGAAACAAACATTTCCCCCATTCCACAATTACCACCACCAACCACAAAAGAGTGTAATACCCACCAAATGATCACTAGATCGAAATCTGGTATATCAAAGCCAAAAACTTTTCTGGCCAAAATAGTAAACAATATTGATTTAACAAAAGAAACCCCAACTACAGTTCAACAGGCATTACAATGCCCTCATTGGAAGGAGGCCATGGACAATGAAATCAAGGCTCTCTACAAGTGTAATACTTGGACACTAATAGATCCACCACCAAATGCAACAATAGTGGGTTGTAAGTGGGTTTTTGCAGTAAAGAAAAATCAACATGGTGAAATCCTTAGGTACAAAGCTAGATTAGTTGCCAAAGGATTTCACCAAATTGAAGGCATTGACTATGAGGAAGTCTATAGTCCTGTTGTACGGCCTATCACAATTAGAATAATCATAACAATAGCATTAACACAAGGCTGGGTTATGAGACAATTCGACTTTGATAATGCCTTTCTCAATGGCAAATTAGAAGACAAAGTGTTTATGCAGCAACCTCCGGGCTACACAACTCAGAATTCTACAAGAGTGTGCAAGCTACACAAGGCCCTCTATGGTCTTAAGCAAGCCCCCAAACCGTGGTATCTGACCCTAGCACACACTCTAAAACTGTTTGGATTCTCTAACTCAACTTCCGATATAGCTTTATTCATTCGAAGATCTGAAAATTCTGTTATATACATGATCGTTTATGTTGATGATATAGTGATTACAGGCTCTAACCCAAATGAAATTGATGATTTAATTACTTCTTTGAATTCAATTTTCTCTCTAAAAGATTTAGGCAAATTCAATTATTTTTTGGGGTTAGAGGCTCAATTTTTGGCAAATGATAAACTATTACTAACACAATCTAAATATGTATATGATCTGTTAATTAGAGCAGGGATGAACCAGTCAAAATCAATGCCAACACCAATGGTGTCTTCATTAAGACTGCACAAGAATGACTCAGAAATTTTTGATGACCCTAAGAAATATCGATCAATTGTTGGAGCACTACAATATTTGACCATCACACGACCGGATATTGCTTTTGCAGTAAATAAGTGCTCACAGTTCATGCATCAGCCAACAATTGAACAATGGAAGGCTGTTAAGAGAATCTTGAGATATTTACAAGGTACCCCTAATCAAGGCTTAGTGTTTAACAAATGTTCTGACTATAGAATTATTTCCTTTGCTGATGCAGATTGGGCGACAGATTTGGATGATAGAAGGTCGATCAGTGGCTATTTGGTGTTCTTAGGAAGCAACCTCATTGCTTGGAAGTGTGGAAAACAATCGAAAGTTAGCAGGTCGAGTACCGAAGCTGAATATCGAGCAGTTGCCTCTGCTCAAACGGAAGTCATGTCTATACAGCAGCTTCTTCAAGAGTTGCAAGTTCCACAACAAGTGACACCAACGATCTACTGTGACAATCAGAGCACTTGTCACCTAGCTGTGAACCCAGTTATGCATAGCCGTTGCAAGCATCTTGAAACTGATCTACACTTTTTGAGAGAGCTAGTTAATAGAAAGCAACTTTTTGTAGTTAATATACCTGCACAAGATCAGATAGCAGATATATTGACCAAACCCCTGTCTTGTAAATTGTTTGAACGGTTTAAGTCCAAGCTTAGGTGGGGAACGAAGCCCCAACTAAGCTTGAGGGGGGTGTTAAAGGAGAAGAAGTCAAAACTTAAGTAACAACTTAAGTAACAAATTATGTGAAGTCAGTAAAATTCTGTTATGAGAATAATTCAGTTAGAGTGGCTGTTAGAGGTAGTTAGAGGGTGTTAGTGCAGTTTTTATTAAGCTATAAAATAGGAGTTAAGTGCCTTTGTATAATAACTCTCTAATAACACATTTTCCTCATTCAGATCTTAATCAATTTGGTCATTATTTTCTCTGTATCATTCTCTCTTTTTTCGGCAACAGTATTCTTTCTCAATAGGTGCAAGATCATTTACAAGGATTATGTAACAATTGTTAAAAAAACTTTAAAAACATGTTTTATTATGTGACCATTTAATGGTCCAAACGTTGTGGAACCATGTGCCAGCTTAGTTTCAGTGAAGTGGTGTGGTTGCGATGTCTCCATCGAACGAACTTCCGACACGAATTTCTGAAAAATTGAAGCAATTTAAAGTGCCTCAGCAACTGTGTGGTGTATTTTCCTTTTGTTTCTCGAGAAAGTTTGTTAGATAGAGGAAGAGAACACGATGGAAAAGATGAACAGAGCCTTCGAGAAAGTGAAGATCATGGTAGGAATGGAAGTCGAAGACGAAGAGCAAAGAGCAGCGAGCTACTGCATTGGACGACAGCAGCTCTTACGCATTCATGGACGAATTCAACCGCAACTGCACCTTGTCCACCAAACAGGTATTCCTTTCGAGTTTCTATTCAACCGTTTTTTGTTGCTTGTTTTTTGTGTCTGAGATAAAATCATAAAACAACGTATTATGAGCTGTGAAAGGAAAATAGAAGGAAAAAAATCGAGTGAAATTTGCTTATTCGATATTCGAAATGTAAGTGTTAGCTGGATCTGTGCTTCAGTTGTGGCATTTTTGACATTGCGATCTCGTAGCGTGTGATTATGCATTTGTGTCATTTTCAACGTTCAGAGGATTTTATATTTTAGCTTAATTTTACTGTTGTTATATTTGGATGTGTGTGTAGTATTGATTTAGTAGATAGATGCATGGAAATTGTGGATCTGAGTGTCGTTGGACGAGAAAGGTTGCTCTAATTAGGGAGTTAATCTCAGTGAGATTTCGGTTGGTCTTCAATGCTTTAATTATGAATGAGCTGGATGCAATATACAGGTAGAGAATTGCATGGTCAGTGATGATTTAAGGAAGAAGATGTTGCTGTGTTTTTGTCCTTGGACGATATCATATTGGGAAATTAATCAAGTGACATGGCGACTGGGTACTTGAGATATCCTTTTTGTTCTAGAAATGTTATGTGTTGAATTTTGTGTTGTTAGAAGATAATTTATGCTGGAGTTTAGGGGATGCGTGAAAATTGTTGGCGGGTCGTTTGTAAATTATGAATATCTTCACCAAAAATGCTTTGGGAAATATTTCTTAGGAAATCTATGAACTGGATGAGTCATGAATACAGTACTTTTGTTATTGGGTCTACCTTTTGCTTTGCATTAGAATGGATTTTGGAGTTCACTTTCTCTATCTCTCTCTTTCTCACTCCTCAGTTAGTGTTTGTGATAGCTTTATGGTTTCGTAATGCATTTTTGTGTATAACTGCTTTTGTATGCACAGCGCCCACCTTACTTCTGCTTCAAAATGGCAATTCCTTTTGTTCTTATAGGCTCCAAAAGAGCCAAAAATAATCATCAATTCTTCATGCAAAATTACTCACTGAAGCTGCTTTTTACTTGGATACTAGTACTTACTTTTATTTAATCTTTTTTTTTCGGTGGGTAAATAAAATGAAATTATTATTAGAGTAAATGCTCTTTCCGGTCCCTAACTATTTGTCCGATGGACTTCTCACTGAAAGAGCCTAGCAGCGGAAACGACACAAATGTCCAACACAAGAACAATTTGGAAGCACTCACAACACAATATGGCAGCAACTATAACAAGCAAATATAGCAAGTAAAGCAATAATAAAAACACACCGAGATTTTAACGTGGAAAACTCCCTCAATGTGATAGGTAAAAACCACGAGTCGTCCAGACCAATGAAATAGCTCCACTATAATCAAATGAGGTACAAGAGAGTCTCAAATAAAGCACAAAAAAGTGCATATAACTAGCCAAAACATCAAAGCACCAAAGCTTACAAATTAGAAGCAAGAAGATGAAATATACCCAAAAAATAGAGCTACTGTCGAAGCCAATTTCTCCCTCTGCAAACCTCCAATTAAAATCTTCACCGTTCATAATGAAGAACAAGATGTGAAGAATCTACAGTCCAAATTTCACGTTGATCCAACGGTAAATTAATGAGAAATCTCTGTTCAAAGATTGCTGCTCTGTGTAAAAACGGGAAACCTAATTTCTCTCTTGCAAAGCCAATTTCTCTCACTGAAAATCTCCAATCAACATCTCCACCGACCAGAATGAAGAACAAGATGAGGAGAACACACAGTTTAAATTTTAAGCCGATCCAACGGTGAACAATCGAGAAACTGCCATTTGAAATTTACTACTTTGGGCAAAAACGGGAATTCTGTTTTTCCCTTTCTTTCTCTCTTTGGTGGCTACTCTCTTTCTCTCAAATGACCCCCCAAAATCTGAATTAGGGTTGTGACAATAGGGTGCAAGAATACACCCCCAAAATGTTGGGCTTGGGCCTCACAAAGGAGAGAAAAAACCCAACACCCACCCCCTAAGAAATCTAAAAACCCAAATCGGTCTCTATCTACTTTGATATATGTACGTTTCAATCCCTATCTACTTTGAGTAAATGCTAGAACGTACATATATCAAAGTAGATAGAAACCGATTTGGGTTTTTAGATTTCTTAGGGGGTGGGAAGTCCATTGGGCAAATGGTTAGGGATCGAAAAGGGCATTTACTCTTATTATTTTGGATGAAGATGAGATTTGTTTTAAGTTAAAGAGGGTTTTATAAGCTTTAGAACAATATAAATTTTGCGAAAAACCGAATTTTGTAGAGAAAGTTATGGATGCCAAAAATCTGGTGCAAAAACCTGAAAATTTTTAAAATGTAGCAGAACCAGAATTTCTGGTGTGTGCCTACGCACACTGATGTGCATACGCACGCTTTTGTGCGCACGTACACCTGGTGTTTTACAGAAATTGTGCGTACGCACGCATGGTGCGCACGCACACACCAGGATATGATTTCTGCTGGTGGCGCTCGCATAGGTGGGGCACACGCACACCAAGAAGTTCCTGGTTGGTGTGCGCATGCACGCACTTGTGCGCAAGCACGTTGATAAGAAAGAACTATTGTCGATCTAGAATTTCTCAAAATAGAATATGATCGTTGCAAGTATAGTCTAGACCAACAATTGATTCCCCAAATCAAATGTTTTAGATTCAAATCAAATAATAACTGAGATCAAGAGTACTTCAACCTCGGGTCATTCTCCCTAGGACACAATTGGGATGTTTCTCTTTTGGTTGTGGAGGGCAAAGGGGGGGTTTTTGTAATCAAAGAACAAAATATTAAAATAACTAAGCAATAAAAGAACTAAGCAATGATCAAAATTAGAAATTAATGCAAGTAAATGTAAATAAGATCAAAACTAGTGAAAATGCTAGAAATGCAATAAAGAGCCTTGACTTGGGAATGAGGATCCAAGGAATCCTATCATCGCCAAAACCACAACTATGGTAACTATGATGAGTCAATCTCGCCTAGTTAACCCCAACTATCGAGGAGTAAGTCAAGCAAGCATAATTGACCTTAATCCATAAGTTCTAGCTAACTTACCAAACTAGTTGATAAAAAGCTAGCGTCAATGGAAACAAGAGTTAACTAACTACCCAAGAATTACCACTAAATGTCAGACATTATGACTCTAGTATCCTAGGAGCTCAAACCACAAGCCAAGGTGGAAAAATCTACTCAAAATTCATAATTGACATTTTCACAAACACCTTGTGTGCATAAAAATGAAACATAAAAAATTGCAAGGAAAAATAACAAACTATAACCAACTATCAACAATACCAACAATAAACATCCAAACAAACATAAAGAAAGCATGAAACATTAAATTCATCAATTAAAACTTCAAGAAACTCAAAATTACAATTATAAACAAAGTAACTTGAACCATAAGAAAATAAAGGCAAAAGCAATGTAATTAAAGAGAAGATTAAGAGTACTTATAATAAAAGAAACCAAAAATCCAAGGAAAAGCTTGCTATAAATGCTACAATGGAAATGGAATTTAAACCCTAAGAAAGTAATGCTACACTACTCCTACTTCTACTTCTAATGCATTTTCTACCTAATCTACCCTAATGAAAGCTTGTTTTATTTAATGTGTGTTTGAATCCCTTTATATAGCACTCCAAATTCAGCCTCAAGCCTCCAAAATTTGGGCCAAAAGCCCTCAGAAAACGCACAACACGCGTTTTATTAATGCAGCCACGTGCAGGGACTTGTGCAGACGCACAGGTATGTGCGTCCGCACACTTGGCTGTTTTGGCTCTTGTGCGTATGCACGGGTACTTGTGCGCACGCATGCATGGAAATTTCCTCTTGTGCGTACGCACGCTGGCTTGTGCGCACGCACACTTGGCTGATGCGGTCTTGTGTGTGCTTTTCCTTGATTTTCTTCATGTTTTCTCCCTTGTACATGTTTTCTTCCACTTTTGGCTATCCATTCTTACCTCTAAGGTCTGAAAATACTCATCAAACATGTCACGGCATCGAATGACATAAAAGTGGAATTAAAAATCACTAATCTAAGCATTAAAATGCATGTTTTCACATTTAGAATCAAATTAGGGATCAAACACAAAAGTATGCTATTTTGGTGCTTAAGTGTGAGTTCATGTGCTAGAATCCATCCAATTTGAGTCAAAATACACCAACAAATATGGACTCATCAATTCTCCTACACTTAAACAATAGCATGTCCTCATGCTAAACCAACAAGGAAAACAATCAAGAGGGGTTCAACTTATTAAATGCAACTATCTATATGCATGCAAGTATATTATATACTATCTATATCTATATATCTATCTATAGTATCTATATGAAATTGGTGAAAATAAATAATCAAATTCCAAGCAAGTATATAGACATATAGGGCCAAGCAAAGAATTAATCCAATGTATCCAAAAATCTAAAGAATTGATTCAATTCATCAAAATGAAGCAACTTGCAAGAATTCATGATAAGAGAAGTGGAAACATAAAATTGAGTAATCGAACCCTCACTAGGTGTGTATACACTCTCATCACTTGGTATTTTGGGTTTAATCACTCAAGTCTCCTCTAATCATGTTTTCAAAGATTTGCTTTTCATCTAACAGTCAACAACAAGTGATGCATGAATGCACTTATCATGAGGACTTATTAGGGTTGTAATGGGGTTACGGTCAAGGTAAGATAGATATGGTCAAGTAGATTAAAATGATTGAATCTTTGATTAGTTTAAGTATCCAACTCAACCTATATCAACCAAATAAAAAAAATGCATTCTAACCACCCATTACTTCTTTTCATACACATTCATGCCTTAGTTTCTATTCAAAACATATATGCATTTCTTATTCATTTTTTTCTTTTCTTTGAGGCAACCTTTGTCCCCTCTTATTATTTTTTTTATTTCTTTTTTTTCTATGACAAATGCATATGGTTAAAGCAAATTGACACATGAATGTGCACCCATTTTCCAAAGTTTTCAATGAATACCCAAAATCAAACAATTTCATTCACTACCAATGTTTTCCAAAATTTTCCCACACTTAAATGAAACACACTCCTCAACCTAAGCTAATCAAGGATACAATCCAAGGTAAATCATGGTTTTCCACTTAAGGTTGTGATGTGCTAATATCAAGAACAATGGGATAAATAAAGCTCAAAAGAGGTTAACAATGGTAGATGCAAGGGTAAGGCTATATGGGTAAAGTAAGCTTTTATCAAAGATGCCTTCAATCATGCTCAATGCAATTCAAAACATCAATCATCGAAAATAAAGAATCAAGCAAAACCAAGATCACAATCATAGAAGAGATATAGCACACAATGAATAAAATTAGTGGTTAAAATGTGTAACCACTCATTATAGCTCAAAAACTCACAAGGTATTTGTTCTTTACTCTTCTATGTTCCATAAGAAAATCATTCAAGTAAGTTTGAAAACAGTTTTCAAATCAATTTAATAGATTGCCCTTAAAACAAAATTCTTGGAAATCTTTGTTGTTTTTCACCAAAACTTATTTCCTATATGTATGTATGCTGTGATGGATGCAAATTTTTCAAAAATTTCCTAGTTCTTTTCCTAATTTTCAACAAGTAAAAATTAACATGAACAATTAGGATATAATTGAACTAGGTGCTATACTATTCACATCATCCAATCACAACTTCTATCTATAAAATATATACTAAGAAA
>NC_029794.2:118109427-118117241 GCF_000816755.2 Arachis ipaensis
TACTAGAAGAAAGTGCAATGCAACAATAGAAAATACTCCAAACATCCACAAGAAACATAATAAAAAATAAAGTGAATAAAGTGCAAAGTGTTCGGGAGAAAGCGTTTACGCCCCAAAATGACGAATCCTCACCCACACTTAAGCGTTGCACGGTCCTCTGTGCACGAACACGATATGGGAAAAATGTCTCTCAAGAGCTCCACCCGGATGCGGGGTATATATACTAGAAGAAAGTGCAATGCAACAATAGAAAATACTCCAAACATCCACAAGAAACATAATATAAGAAAACAAAAATAAAGTGCAAAGTGTTCGGGAGAAAGCGTTTACGCCCCAAAATGACGAATCCTCACCCACACTTAAGCGTTGCACGGTCCTCTGTGCACGAACACGATATGGGAAAAATGTCTCTCAAGAGCTCCACCTTCATTTGGCGGATGCGGGGGCTTGGGTTGTGTGAAAATCGCCAAGTCTAATGTATGCTCAGCATCTCCATCCTCGGTGTCCTCCTCCTCTCCCGAATCCTTGCCTTGACGTCCCGTCCTCAAAAAAAATGGAGAAAGTATAATTAGAATCATAGGCCAAGTAAGACAAAAGGATAAAGGAGTGAGCAAATAAGCATCTAATTGAGGAAGTTTGCATAGTGGTGTGGAATATACACAACAGCCGGTTAAAGTGGCATCCACTCAATCAAAAAGTGAGAATGAGTTCCTCAATTAAATAGCCTAAGATGCAAGTAAGAGATAAGTGTCATTCAAACACATGCAAACTTAGGCAATTACAACAAGAGTGAATTGAATGTAGGAATTATTGGATATTGAAGTTGTACAAGTGAAAGAGTAAAATTAATATAAAATAGCACAACCAACAATAACCAATGCAATGATGAAGAGAACTACCTATTCATCCTTAAGAATAATCAAATAATCGCATGGGAAGGTGCTTGCTACAAAAAGTGACAAGTCTTGATAAGAATCAAGTCAAGTCAACTCAAACAAATGCAAAGCATTAACAAGGAGCAAATATCTTGTAATGTGATTATATTGACTTAAAAATCATGATGAACAAGCAATTCCATTCAATTCACTAAATTCAATATGTACTTGTTAAAAATTCCACCAAACAAGAAATTAAATATCAATGTCTATATTCATTTGGTGTTAGCAACTCAAAGCAACAAACAATAAGTACATTATTGAAATTTCAATCCAAGATATCTTCATAATCATGATCAGAATGCCAAACAAGGATATAGTCCAACACACATGGTCGCGACAACACATGCATTAAACAAAAAGTTCATGTAGGCATTATGTCAAACACATGGAGTGTGGTGCACATATTCACAAAATTCAAGTCAAAATTCAAACATCAACAACCCATAAATCAGAAATTTGAACACTTACAATTCAACAAACAGACAATTAAACAAACCTAAGCTAAATTACCAAAGTTAAATAAAGAAAACAAAAATTAAGCAAGCAACTAAGCATAACAAAGAAGATTAAAACAAGAGAATTGAAAAGATGGAAAATAGAAAAGAAAGGGATAGGTAATAGTGGCACTTATGTTAGCCACTGCGAGGCTCACGACGGTGAAACTTCATCGGAGAAGAAAAGAATAAGAGAAGAAAAAGAAAGAAGAAAGAAGAAAGAAGAAGAAAAGAGAAGAAAGAAGAGAGAAGAAAGAGAACGGCAGAACAGGAAACTCTTCCTCATTATCGCCCAGAATTTTTGTGCGGGCGCTGCGAGCAGAAGATGTACCGCGACCTGTGCAGACGCACGAGGTCGCGTGCGGTCGCACAAAAGGGAAAGGGGGTTGTGTTCACACGCACAAGGGGTGCGTGTGCTACGACTAGAGGGTTGCTAAAAGAATGTGCGGGCGCACATAGCGGTGCGGGCGCACAGCTAGTAGTTTTTTTTTGTTTTTTTTTTTTAAAATGACCATGTGTGCGTACGCACAAGTGTTTATGCGCCCGCACAGAATGAAAATGTGGTGGGGGTGCGCGTGCATAGAGGGTGCGAGCGCTGCGAACAGAGCGTGCTACAATGTGTGTGCGTACGCACACCGCTGTGCGCTCGCACAGGTAGTGAAAAATAGGGGAAGTGTGCATACGCACGAGGCTGTGCGCACGCACAGAACTCTGTTTCTGCAATATTTTTAAAGATTTTAAGGCACCAACCATGATATCAATCAAAGTTTTTTAGGGCCAAAATATATCATTCATCAAAAACACATGATCAAACATGAAATGTAACTAAATCAAGTCTAGGATCTAATCAAACTACACTAATCCAAGAGGCAAAATTCAATAAACAAAAACTAAAAGGAAGAAGAGTTGAAAGGATATTACCATGGTGGGGTGTCTCCCACCTAGCACTTTGGTTTTAAGTCCTCAAGTTGGACTTTAGATTGAAGCTCACATCAAGGAGGCTTGTGCTTCCATCCATCCTTGAGTTACCAACCATGCTTGCTCTTCAGAAATCCGCCGGGATCCCACACAAAGTACATCAAGCTCCTAAGGAACCTCAAGCAAGTAGTTGGGATCCAAAATTGTTGGTTGTAGAGTTGTATGCCCGGATTCCACACTTTGGTTCCTCTATCATCCTCTTATTGAGTTTCACTTGTGCCATTGGATGAACAACCTTCCCAAGCACCTTTGAAGCACACACTTGAATGTTGGACTCCTCCAAATTGAACCTTGCACCATTTATGCCTTGAATTTCTTTGACAACTAACACCCAATCCTTCACCATCTAACACCCCAAGAAGCACCTTAAGTTGGTGATCTATTTTCAATAGAGCATATTGGCATGGGCCTATGAAGCTCATTGAAGATATTGTTACCCATTCAACTTGTCCTTGGGTTGGAGTCACTCATGTAAACTCTTGTATGAACGCTTCTGCTTCTTGGGTGATCACCTCTTCCTCACCACTCTTTACTAGCTCCTCCTTTTCTCTCTCAAACTCAAAAGTGGGAGGCTCCTCCAAATTATTGAGGGGGTTGACAAAGGTGGAAAAAAATCATTGATGATGCAATCCACTTCTTGATCAAACTCCCTCAATTCTCCATTTAACTCTTCCGGTTCACTAGTTCTACCTTCCTCTACTTGTGACTCAAGCTTCAATTCCACTTCTTCAAATTGAGACTCCATGTTTCCCTCCTTACTACACTCCTTCGTTGCTCCTCCACATTCCTTAAGGGGAATGTCTTGATGGCTTGAGCGTAGTGAGGCTAAGCGGTTCACCGCTTCGGCTATGGTAGCCATAAAATCCCCTTGTGTCCTTCAGAACCCTTCTTGCTCTTGAAAGAATTCTTGAAGGTCTTGTTCTTCTTAGGATAAGGGTTGGAAAACTTCATATTGAGGTGGAAAAGAAGGTTCAAAGATTGGGATAAAGATTGTATAGTTGGAAGGTGTGTCATGTGGATGAGGGTATTGAGGTGGTGCATAAGGGTGTGGTTCATATGGTTGGTAACAAGGTGTATAGACATTTTGATTCCATGGAGGTGTATAGGGTGGTGCTTGAAGGTTTGGTGGTTGAGGGTTATGTATGGGGTATCTCTCATATCCTTGGGCTTGATATTCATATAGGGGAGGGCTTGGGGAAGGATTTAGCTCATTGTAGGATGGGGAAGATTCCTCCTCCCTCTATCACTTCTCCCATTCCTTGATACAATCCCAATTTGACTTCATCATATCCTACAAAACAATCTCAACCAAGCTCCAAGCAACAAGGGTAATAGCTCATAGAGAAAGTAGGAAATAAAAGTAAAAGACATAAATAAACAAGAAAAACAAACACCTAAATATTAATAAAAACAACCAAATAACCAAAAAGTAAGATATTTACACTATGGACATATTTACAACAACCAAAAGATAGCACTCAATTGCATTCCCCGGCAATGGCACCAAATTTGATAAATCAAGAACTATTATCAATCTAGAATTTCTCAAAATAGAATATGTTCGTTGCAAGTATAGTCTAGACCAACAATTGATTCCCCAAATCAAATGTTTTAGATTCAAATCAAATAATAACCGAGATCAAGAGTACTTCAACCTCGGGTTGTTCTCCCTAGGACGCAATTGGGATGTTTCTCTTTTGGTTGTGGAGGGCAAATGGGGTTTTTGTAATCAAAGAACAAAATATTAAAATAACTAAGCAATGATCAAAATTAGGAATTAATGCAAGCAAAGGTAAATAAGATCAAAACTAGTGAAAATGCTAGAAATGCAAGAAAGAGCCTTGACTTAGGAATGAGGATCCAAGGAATCCTATCATTGCCATAACCATAACTATAGTAATTATGATGAGTCAATCTCGTCTAGTCAACCCCAACCATCGAGGAGTAAATCAAGCAAGCATAATTGACCTTAATCCATAAGTCCTAGCTAACTTACCAAACTAGTTGATAAAAAGCTAGCGTCAATGGAAACAAGAGTCAACTAACTACCTAAGAATTACCACTAAATATCAGACATTATGACTCTAGTATCCTAGGAGCTCAAACCACAAGCCAAGGTGGGAAAATCTACTCAAAACTCATAATTGGCATTTTCACAAACACCTTGTGTGCATAAAAATAAAACATGGAAAATTACAAGGAAAAATAACAAACTATAACTAACTATCAACAATACCAACAATAAACATCCAAACAAACATAAAGAAAGCATGAAACATTATATTCATCAATCAAAACTTTAAGAAACTCAAAATTGCAATTATAAACAAAGTAACTTGAATCATAAGAAAATAAAGGCAAAAGCAATGCAATTAAAGAGAAGATTAAGAGTACTTACAATAAAAGAAGCCAAAAATCCAAGGAAAAGCTTGCTATAAAATGTTACAATGGAAATGGAATTTAAACCCTAAGAGAGCAATGCTATACTACTCCTACTTCTACTCCTAATGCATTTGCTACCTAATCTACCCTAATGAAAGCTTGTTTTTTTTAATGTGTGTTGAATCCCCCTTATATAGCACTCCAAATTCAGCCTCAAGCCTCCAAAATTTGGGCCAAAAGCCCTCAGAAAATGCACAACATGCGTTTCATTAATGCAGCCATGTGTAAGGGACCTGTGCGGATGCACAGGTATGTGCGTCCGCACACTTGGCTGTTTTGGCTCCTGTGCGTACGCACGGGTACTTGTGCGCACGCACGCATGGAAAATTCCTCTTGTGCATATGCACGCTGGCTTGTGCACACGCACAATTGGCTGATGCGGTCTTGTGCGTACGCACGCTTGCTTGTGCGCACGCACACCTTGCTGTGTGTGTTTTTCCTTATTTTTCTTCATGTTTTCTCCCTTGTACATGCTTTCTTCCACTTTTGGCTATCCATTCTTGCCTCTAAGGTCTGAAAACACTCAGCAAACATGTCACAGTATCGAATGACATAAAAGTGGAATTAAAAATCACTAATCTAGGCATTAAAATGCATGTATTCACATTTAGAATCAAATTAGGGATCAAACACAAAAGTATGCTATTTTGGTGCTTAAATGTGAGTTCATGTGCTAGAATCCATCCAATTTGAGTCAAAATATACCAACAAATATGGACTCATCACACGCGCTCTGCCTTTCACAAATTGTGCGCACGCACACTTGTGTGCGTCCGCACACACTCTGTTTTTCCAGCACTTGTATTTTTATGATTTAAACATGGTTTTGGACCTCTAAACCTCTATTTTTGTCCTTTTAACCCTAGATCTTACTAGTAAGCTTAGTAATTAGTTGAAGCTAGGAAAAGGGTGATAACTTGAGAATGAAGTAATAATCTTAAATGAAGAATTAGATACAAATTGTAATGATATGAGATGTATGTATGAGATCAGGCTAAGCTATGACTATGAAGAATGAATGTAAGGAAATGATGATGATAAATGATGAGATTTGGGATGACTGCATGTGGCCAAAATGGTCGAGATGTGTATGTGGCCGAAATGGTCGAGATGGCAAGGTCTGGGTGTGATCCCGTTTGCGTATTAATTTAAAAATGTGTTCGGATGGCAAGTTGAGGACGGAAGTTTCCTCTCTTGTCGTGATGTGGATGTGGGGAAGGTGGAAAGGCATACTCTTTCGATGTGGAAAGGCACTCTCCTTCGTATTATTTCCCCCCACATTCTTCTCTGGTTGCAAGGTGAAAAGTCACACTCCTTCGATGTGGAAAGGCACTCTCCTTCGTATATCCTCTAGGAGAAGGTGGAATTGGAAAGGCACTCTCATTCGTTTATGATCCTCCTGGAGATGCGCAACCTAGAGACCAATGTCTAGGTTAGCTACCAGATGTGTCGAGTTTTGGCAAAGTAAACGATACGTGAGCTCACGGCCAGTAGGATAGACATTCATCATATGCATATGTGTGCTTTGTTTGCTATGCCTTAATTGGGAATGCCTAATTGATAATATTTTGCTAATTGTTGTAATTGTTACTTGAACTACTTGTTTACTACCTGTGCTTACCTTGTCTGTTTGTTTTGTCTATGCAAATCATCGGAGATGGAGGTACAGAGGAAAGGTGGGCAGGTTTAGAGTTAAGGTTAAAGTTTAAGCTAGGTTTAGAATTCCCTAGAAGACCACCTTTTTTATGACTTCTGTTTAGTAATTTAAGCTTTATAATTTGAGAGTTGGCGTTCTAGGATTGCCTCTGGCATTCCCAGGACCTTATATACTATGTTCGTGGCACCTTTACCATACTGAAAACCTCCGGTTCTCACCCCATACTGTGTTGTTATTTTTCAGATGCAGGTCGGGAGGCTCCTCGATAGGCATCTGGACTTCTGAAGCGAAGTGGTTTCTGGGTTTCTTTTGCTGTTTAGTTTATGTATAGGTGTACTTAACTTTCTCTCCGAATAACTTGTTTATTTTGTTCCTCTTAGAGGTTTAGGGAGAGTTAGGATTTTCATTTATGTATTTTAGGTTTTTGGAATATGTATATATGTATATAAATATTCTCCGGCTAGCTTTGGTTTCACAGGCTAAGTTAGGAGCTAGTTATGCTATATTCTTGGCAATCTATCCACTCTTTTGCTTATTCATATCTATGAATCTTTAGGTTTCTTCACACGCAAGTTATTCCGTTTCCGGAGCGTTATTTTATTTCGCGATTTTGTTTTACCCATTTTTTCAAGGCTCCTAGTTATTATATTCTTTCTGCTATTATATGTATGTATTTTATTTTAGAAGTTGTAGCGCCGCGCCACCTCTGTTTTACATTCTAGGTGTAAAACTCTATTTGGTAGGGTGTTACAACATGGACAGAGACAATGTGTCCAGAGACACTGAATTAATGTGTTTTCTGTCCATCCTGACAAGAAAGACACGGAGACACTAACAAGAGACACAACTTATTTTTTATTTTTTCTTTCATTATTCTTATTAATTTTTTATAATTATATTTTTTATTATTATATTTTTCGTCTCAAATTTTTTGAATAAAAAATGAGAATAAATCAGATTTTCATAATTTGTTTTAGTTTATCACTAAATAGAATACAAGAACACAAAATTTTGTGTTTCTGTCCTTTATGTCTTGTTCTCAGTGTCTTGTCTTATCCTGTTCTCTAAAACAAACGCAACCTAGAAGACTATCACGGGATTGAACTGGTTCTAAAAATAAAATGATGTTGTTGGATTTTTCTTTTCTTAATTGATTTGAATATTACACCCTAATATATTTTTGATATACAAATTGTTCATTCCATTGTTAAAAATTTTGAAAATGAAAGGATAATTTACATCATTATAAAATTTATCTTTTTATATTTAATAATAGAGTTCAGGTTATACAAATTTTTTAAACTA
>NC_029794.2:118117556-118124724 GCF_000816755.2 Arachis ipaensis
GTAGTATAATACATAATAGAGTTAAAATTCAACTAACAAAAATAATTAATAATAATTAAAATATTTCTATCATTACCATTAATAGAACTCACTCATCATGTTTAGTATTATTTTTCTTCGATACAAAATATCATTTGAGAGTTCATACCAACAGCGATCTTAAATATGTTTTTGTCTTATGGTATTATCAGTAAGATAATTTTATATGTTCATCCAATTATGTATTTCTATATTAACAAAATATAAATACATTTTATATTGATCATATGAATAGTCACTCAAAAGAACGAATGTGATTTAGTAAATACCATTATATATATCCGTGCAATGTATAAAAAATATTTATTTCTTTGTATTTATATTTAAAATATGCTTCTAAGAAAAAAATTTATGAATATATTTAACTTATTTAGCATATTTTCTATTTATGTGATTATACATGAGCTAATTCTCAATTTAACTCCTGAAATTTGAGGTCGGATTCAAATTGATTCCTAAAATCACAATTAACTCAAATTGGATTCCAAAATTTACAATAGTAACTCATGTTAGCCCCTGAACTGATTTCCGTGAACAGCGTATTGATTTTACACGTTAACTTACTAAGATTTAGACTCCTCACTTAGATTTCATGTGATTGAGGCCTATTAAACCTCTTAAAAACTTGATTGACTCTCCAACATCTTCACGAAAACGTCAATAACAAATTCAATTTGAAAATTTTGTGGCTCTAGGAGCAACAATCAAGCTTTTGAAACTCTAATAAGTCTTTGATCACATAGAACCTGGACGAAAAAGTCAAATCGTAATAAGTTAGTATACCAAATCAACACGCCGTTCACAAAAATCAGCTTAGAGAGTCATGTGAGTTACTATTATAAATTTCGAGATCCAATTCGAGTTAATTGTAACTTTAGAGGTCAATTTGAATCTGACCTCAAATTTTAGAGGCCAAATTAAATATTAACTCGATTATATATATATTTGATTAATTATTTTGCAAAATTATCACAGAATGTGAATTTCAACTTAGGTCCACCCTTATAACACATTAAGACAATAAAAATATTTTTACTATTTTAATTCCCCACAACTGGTCAAGTTCTAGCACAATAAAAATACTGCTATGTTATGTTATGCTCTTGACAAAGATGGAAAAAATGAGGCCAGATCTGATCCTTTAAAAATTGTAACTCCAACATTGCTACTACTCAATATGTTTAGTATTATTTTTCATCAATACAAAATACCATTTAAAAGTTCATACCAACAGTAATTTTAAATATGTTCTAGTCTTATGGTATTATCAATAAGATAATTTTATATGTTTATCTAATTATATAATCTTATATTATCAAAATATAAATATATTTTATATTAATTACGTAAATAGTCACTTAATAGAACGAATATAATTTAATAAATATTAGTATATGTATTCGTGTGATGTACCAAAAATATTTATTTTTTTGTATTTATATTTAAAATATGCTTCTAAACAATTTTTTTTATAAATATATTTAACTTATTTATATATTTTCTATTTATGTGATTATACATATATTTGATGAATTGTTTTGAAAAATTCTCACAAAATGTGGATTTCAATTTAGATTCACAACTATTTCAATTCACCGCAACTCGTCGAGTTCTACCACAATAAAAATACCATCCTACTGTATTATGCTCTTGACAAAGATGGAAAAAAATGAAGCCAGATCTGATCCTTTAAAAATTGTAACTCAACATTGCCACTACTCAATATGTTTCGTTTAATTTATACGAATTATAAGCATGTCGTGGGAATTAAATTAAATAAATGCAGAACGATTGATATGCTTTACTGAGTTTATTGTATGAGTCCTCTCATCAGTCTTCAGCTTTATACAAAAGCCAACCAAGAGAATATTTTTATAAAGTTATAAACCCTTATGCTTACCAAAATCTCAGCCTAAGGGTTTAACAAAAATATGTTTGGTACATTAAACAATTATATTTCTATATTTCAAAAATAAATAAATAAGATTGGCCTAAACATTATACAAAAACAAAATTCACTAGTCCAATGACTAATCTACACTTGGCGATCCCTAAAAGAATCTTCCAAAGCTTGTGTTGGAATTGCAAACCCTTGATAGAAAAAATGTTTGAACACTGCTAGTACTTACTGGCAGATATTGATGTAATTAATCATAAGTACTCTGTGCTCCTTGCTATGTATATTATTAAGGTCAAAAATTTAGAAAGCTTCAAGTGCTTCAATTTCGTCAACTCTTTTAGGTTTACCTTTAGGTCTACCACATTTTCTAACATCTTTGCCTGATAAGAGCTCAAGAGCTTTTTCAAAGGTGACTTCACTTGGCTTCATATTCTGAATATCAATTAGAAAAAGGAAGGAAAATGAGAATAGAAAAAAAAAAGTAAAAAAAAAAAAAAAAAAACACTCAAATTAAAGAACATCATAGGTAAGATGACAATATGCAGATCTTGCAAATGAGAAATTAATGGTAAAGGATAGTACCAACTTCACTACAAGTTAAAAACAGAGGACCACCATTAATTTATATATTGATCATTTTGGGGAAAAAAATATATTAAAAACAACTTATAGAAAGGAACACATCTTACATGATACTTCAACAGGAAATAGTTTCTAGTCTGTCAAGTCCTAAAGGATGCTAACTGATTTAAGTTTTAAATTCTCCTTCAATTGTTGCAAAGAGCCGAAGACGGAAATGAAACAAAACCTACCGAAAAAGAAAAAAAGAGAGAAGAGGCTGAAAGTATAATCATACCTTAGGAACAGAAGCAATTGTGTGTCGATGTCTAACGGCAAACCCAACCCTTGCGAGCTTTAGTATTACAGGCAGTCCGTCCTTGGGATGGTTGCCCTAACCAGAAGTGAACATTAATTACTTGAGAGATTAAGCACATCCAGATACATGGAAAGCGATAAGATTTGTGAATTTAATGTGCTGTGTGAAAATCCAAGTCAATTTTTATACTAGTGGGAGAAAAAATGTATGTTCAATGTGTCAAAAGTATATGTCAGAATAATTGAATAAACATAGACTATGTTTCTGAAATAAAAAAAAAAAAAAACATAAAGAGAAAGTCTAGGAGGCCAGCACTTTTATTAAAATTTGGCCAGCACTTACCCATAAAAAAAAAAGTGAGTAATCCCACACCATTAGATGTAATCTCACACCATTAAAAACACTGATGATGGGCAAATCAGAAAATCTGCTGGCCCCTAGTACTCCTCAAACCATAAATTCGACATGCAAGAGCAATAAAAATAGGAGAGCCCAAATTGAACCGAGAAGCTTACCAATGTCAATGGATACTGTAGCAACTCAAGTGCATCTTCAAGGGTGATGGATTTCACATCTTTGATCTGAAACAACCCAAAATCTGTAAATATCTTCCTCTTAAATTTATGCATGCAAAGAAAATTAATTTAACAGCCGCATTCAAAATGTGAAAGGGAAAAACATAAAGCCAGATTTTTTTTTCTGTACTTATCATCATTATAATTCTATGATTCTATTGCACTTATACTGCCTTATTATCTTCTCCATAGTTTACCATCAACATCATATCTCAATGATCATATCAATTCCAACCCTAAAACCTTAACACCATACCTCCTACACTTCCCCGCTATAACCAGAAGAAGTATTTCAAAACATTTTAACTAACATTATTTTCTTAAACCAGCTGCATATAGTCACCACAATTCTCAGAAATTTCATCCTTGATCAAGTCAAGTAACATATGAACTTTTCACATTGTCATTAGAACATTACATATTACATACTCTCTCAGCTTCCAACTAAGATTGCAAGAAATATAGTAAGCAGAGAAGTCTTTTAGTCACATATAAGCAATTAAAAAACTTAATACAACATCCAGAAAAATAAATATACGTTTTTAAAAAAATGCTCAAAGAGTTGAAATGTAAACAGGGCATACATGAGAGACGGATGCTCTTTTAGGTATGTACCCCTTCCTGTCTTCCCCAAGCTGAACATAAAATCCGTAAGGACCACTTTTCAAGAGAACCTAAGGGAAAGTAGACCCAATAATACACAACCGTTAGCATTCAGAACAAAAATTGAATCGTCCCATAGAACATTGACTCAAGATCGGATCTTAAGCATACCTTTTCATTTGAAACACTATTAACACCCAGGACTTTTGGTTCTTCTATACGAGTGTTTAAATGAGGTGTATCTTCCTCCTCCTCCTCTGCACCATATAGTGTTTTGGCAATGTACCTGTTTTCAAAGCACATAAAAAAAGTACCTGTTTTCAGCAATTGCAATAACCACTCATGATTTCTTCAAATTTCGAGGAACATAATATTACAAAAGGCAAATCCAATTTTGTATGGATAAAACAATACTAACATTCTCACAATCTGGTTTAGAAACCATGAGCTCAGTGAGAAACAAGGGGTTTATTTGGTTTGTGAAACATTTTTTGTTCATTTTCAATGTTTTTTACTTTTAGAATTTTGTAAAAGAAAAATTTGAAAATACATAATGAAAACAAATAACTGGATTTTATTGTGTTCTCTACGAAATCCCAAAACCAAAATCAATGAAAATGAAAACAGAAAATGTTTTCTCCAGCCAAATAGGCCCTAGACTACTGTATATAAAATTAAAATTGTATCCAAAAATCATACAGATTTGTTGGAGGTATACCCAAATGTATACTTTATTTGAATAACCCAAAAATATTAATAGAAACAACATTGAGATAATGGGCAATCAAAATAGAAGCTCAACTGAACACAGGTAAAAGTTCAAATGTCTGCTCCAATATTAAAGATAACCAAATAAATAGTACTAGTAGTAGTAATAATAAAAAATATTTTTAACTTTTCCAAGTTGAAGGGTAGGGTCATTTCCATATCGAAGGGTGTCAGGCAGTCATTAAGTAGAAAACCTTCAGCCATTTATTTATTTGGGTGCCACAAGCATTTGCTTCATGATTTATTTTAAATATATAACAAGAATCAAAAAGGAATGAAACCATATAATATGCTCACATTGAGAAAAACATACTATTATTACTCATCATTCCTTCAAATCTATAAAGTAGCATAAAATGTGTATGATACTAAATATGTAGTAAAATCAGTTAAATATTGGAAAATAAAAGTTTTAGAAATAAATTTTCAATAAAATACTCACTTGCATCTTGGATGTTGATCACAACCTATAAAGTAGCCAGAACCAAATCTGCTTACTTTAAAAATTAATGTGCCTTCCATACAACTGAAACAAGTTCAGATAAAAAGATATCAAGACAATATCTGACAAGTGAATCTGGCAGCATAAGATGAATATAATGAACAAGGGATATTTTTATTTATTTATTTATTTATTTTTCTCAAACTTACCTTGGACAAACACGGGTCTGATCTGGGAGGGCGGAAAATAAATAGTCCCCAAATTTCTTTTCCAACATCTTCTCAACCTGCACGTATAAAAAACATTTCAATAGTTGATAAACTTAAACAACACAGCAGGTCAAGCATTTTATTTCTAGGCCATCAGAGTCACAAACTAGACATGTAGTAATGGTATAATACAAATTACAGTGCGCTGAAAACTTTGTCAGTCGAGAATATGAGGAAAATCAGAGCTTCAGATCTCCAAATATCAAGTTTTGAGCAGAGATTAGAACGAAGCCATACCTGGTGAATATGAACACTAGAAGTACGCTCACAGTACAATTTAAACCGTGTCCAATAATCTCTAAGGAGGCCTTTCCATTCAGTTAATCCAGCAGAAACATTATCAAGCTGAATTCAGAATGAGAGATTGACTAAATAAATATGAAATAGGAGGTTAACACGTGGCAAATAGCAAGAGCATACAAGTCCATAATTTTTAGAGAAGAAAATAAACTTGAAAATATACAATACCTCTGTTTCCATATCAGCAGTGAAACTGTACTCTGTGACTTCTGAAAAGTGATGGGATAAAAATGCTGAAACCTAACATCACAGAAAAGGCATACATACACACAATAAGTTCATAGAAAATTTGAAACTGAAAAGGTTAATTTATCCTGATGTCTGTCACAATAGCAGAAGATATGTTCAGGCTTTGAAAACAAATGACTAATTAATAAAATATCTTAAATTAGAATAAAGATGATAATAATGACATTCTTTGAAGTCATTCAGATACGCATAGGATGCAGAATTCGGCGTTTTGATATATTTTTTGGTCCACTCCATGTCGTATTTTGAGATATAGTGATATACTTTGTTTTGAAATCTACATTTAGCTTTTAGCAACCACCATAATTTATGATATCTTCTATGGTTGATCAAGATATTCTTGATAATCAACTAAATAACACGTGGTTGATACAAATGACAAAAGCACGTTTTGGATGTGAATGGATCCTAACAGGTAAAAGTAGACCTCAGGATAACACATATATGATGGGAACCAGAAATCTGATGATTAACTTGGGAATAATTCACTAGAATTAAAATTCAGCCTAATACTGTTACAAAATTACAATTACAATATTAAATTAGTTTAAAATCTTCATTTTCGTCATAGTATTTGAATAGTACCAACAATGTAGCTACTATTAGCAATTTCATCTGTGACCAATAATAAATTCAAAGCTTAAATTCCAAAACTTACCATTCGGCCACGAAATTCAGGATACAGCACACGGCTTTTTACTGTCACGTAGTTTCTATCCTGAGGCAAGAGACACTTGAGGACTCAGAATCCACTAAAAGTGATTAAAATTGAACAAATACATGCAGGTAGAGGAAATAAAAGAATTTTTACTATGTTGGAGTAAAAATTGAGCATAATAAATATCTTGAACAACCCAAACAATTGATTGACTAAATCACAAGTTGTAATTCAAATTGTTAGGATAATTGTGATAAAAGATAAATATCCTATAGTTATTGGCTTATTGCAATTCACTCTACTGAATGTCACAGACCTGTAAAACTTTCAATGTTGTTGCATATGTCGAAGGTCTGCCAATACCAAGCTCTTCAAGCTTCCTAACCTATAATATGAAATACCATAAGAAAATATCCAGAAAGGGGGAAACAAACAGAGAAGCTTGACAATATCATTTTGCAAGGGAATAAATTAAAAAATTACTAAGT
>NC_029794.2:118124837-118174646 GCF_000816755.2 Arachis ipaensis
AACCCTAACAGCAGAACTATTCAAATAAACATTTTCGTTTGGTCCTAATTAAAGAAACATGATGACTTACCAATGATGCTTCGGTGTAACGTGGTGGTGGCTGTGTATGATGCTGATTGAACTCTGTTTGAACAAGATGTAGTGGGTCCCCTGGCTGCAAAATGAATGTCAATGAACAGCAATTTTTTGTAAAATCTCTAATATGAAAACATGGGGGTATTTTTTATATAAATATATATTATAAACAATAAGGTAGCCAAATCATTAAACAAATGAAATTTTTATAATGCTCAAGTAAAAATATATAAAGGAATCCCAGATAAGAAGGAATAAAGTAATAGCATGATTCATTTAACAGCAAATCAAATAGTTTAGTTACAAATTTGATGTCTTATAAGGGCATTTGAAGTACTTATAATCAAAGACTAACGAGTATTTATAATGAGTATGGTTGCTACAGCAATACAAGTATGGCAGCTATTTAGAAGTAGCCATGCACCACAAACAAAATATCAAATTTCAAGAAATATTACCTTCAAGGTATTTAGAACCTCAAAAACTTGATCACGATTGGCTCCATCACTCTCTTTATCTTGAACAGCTTCAGTATCAATGTCCTACAAGGGATAAAAGGCTATCCATAAGCTGAGAAACACATCCAGTCTACTGTCCTAGACATATAAAAGTATACGTGAACATTCTACATCACAGATGAAAATTAATAGTGAAATAAAATCATTTCCGGGCCTGAATAGCAAATAGATGCTCCACACCACTCACAAGGATACAGCAAAGGTCAAATGCAATTGCAAGCTTCATTAAATATTGTTGTGATACCATGTTATTTCCTTGTATATTTTGTAATTTTGTACAGATTTATTTTAGATATCTACACTTATTGTCGCATATATGATTGGATGTAATTTAGGAAAATTAGTATGCGACAATTATTAGGTAAGTCCTGTCAAATTCTCATTATTCTTATATTATCTTCTTACAAGTAATATTTAGAATGGTAGATGTAAATTCACAAGCAAAGAATAAACTCTTATCATTTGGTGCACATATAAAACAACATATGCATATAATTATGGCAATATCTTTGTTTGTTTTGCTTTTGTATACAGGAAGTCCTATCCTCTATATTGTATTATTCTTCTCTTAATGATATATATAAGACGGAAAATCTTTTGGGGTTCAATATCAAAAAATTCTTTCAAAAAAAATTCTGCCTCCAATTTATGGGGTTCAACATCAAAAAATTTCTGTCAAACATATAGTGAACTTTGAAAATTTATTCTTGAAATTTATATCTAAATCTTATTCAAAGTTAAAACACGATTGTTGCCAGCAAACAATCTCTTTAAACCATATAGAAACACTCTAGCAACTCACTAGTATGGAAGAGCCTCAAATTCGTAAACTAACAAACAGATTTTCACAATTTTATAACTAACTGGAACCTTAAAACAATACTACTGGGTGACTTATTTGAGAGAAAATATCAATGATAGAAAAATAAGTCATTGTTATTTGAAAGCACAATAATGATATATAAAAGATTATAAAACCGAGAAAAAGCTCAGTAGAATCAATTCTCAGAGCCACCAACATGCTGGAAAAAACCATACCGTAAAAACTGCCCGGTATCCAGGAAAGTCAACTCGTGAGCTGGAAGATCGTAACATAATAGACTCATCTGCATTTCCAATATCAAGTTGTATCTGGAATTGAAAAGATGTAGGTAACATATCTGATAAAAAATAACATCTGGCTTAAGCAGATTAACTTTATATAAGGGAAACTATAATTTCCAAAGAATAATGGTAATGACCTTTCTCTAGATCACAAACACAAAATTTACCAGAAAGCACCTCAGATATTATCAAAGCAGTGAAGCTAGACTGGACATCGACCAATCTAGTTCAATTGTGGTTGCTACCAACATGTATATACAATATAGAAGACACTGGCAAGGTGCCACAATTAATAGTATACAACAAAAAGGTAGCAGCAATTCAAATTCTACTTAATCTCCAACAGACAATTAGCCCAGCATAAACTAGAAAGGGAAATATGTTTAATGTGTACTATAAGGCCAACGATGAAAGGAATTCAGTAGTTGAACCTGCTCGAAGATAGCTTGTGTCATCTGACATGAAACTGTCCGTGACCAGATAAGTGTGTATAGCTTCAAGGAATCTTCATCTAGTACCCCAACAAGCATTGCTGACAAGCCATCCAAAAGTTTATTGTTAGCTATCACCCTCAGTTCCATTCACCATTAAAGTAATTATTATGAAAAAATGCATCATATTACATGGCAACTTGTGGATGTCAGTGGGTCTAATGGCTTCATGAGCCTCTTGTGCATTTTTCACCTTTTTTAAAAACTTTGGTGCACTTTGTGGGACAAAATCTTGTCCATACCTGCATCAAGTAAATTCTAGTCAAGTACATAAAGGCAATCATAAGTGCGCATTCAAATACAAAAAGTATAATGTGGCATTAAACATAGTTTATTAAGCAAATGTTCCCATAAATGTCTTCCATATAAAGAAAGATATAAATTTTAACGTGTTAGAAAGCCAGACTATGAGGGAACTAAAGTTTATTAGAATACGATCAATCCTGCCTGTGAACTGACCTTTTATGCAATAAATATGTCAACTATTAGCAGGAGTGAAATTGCTATTTTCTACTTCCTATTGAAGTGGTAATAAAATCTAAAGTAATGAAATTGAAAGCAAGAATAAATGTATGGATATGTGGATATCACCTCTCAACAATTAGCGACCGTATATTGGCAACAGCTTCATCAGAAATCTAAGGAAGAAAGTTCAAAGTGAAACATTAAATAAGGAAATGATCATCTGATCTTGGACAAAATTATAACAGACAAAGATACTTTGAATTGTCATCCACATATGCCAAACATAACTAAAAACAAAATTGTGATCTAATTTAGGAAACACGAGGACAGATTAGTGATCACATTTAAAAATCCAAGATTTATGGCGTTATTAAACCAGAAGCACAGTGATTTGCAAATCCTTTTAAAAAGCCAAAGGGTTCACTGTAGACTTTTATAGGAAAATTTTACCGTGTGCCAACATAAACACTCATGCAGACCAACATGCCCATCTTCTCTTAACAATCAACTTTTAGAACTAAGGACCAGTTTGAATAGGTCCATAAGTGACTTTTTTTTAACTTTTAACGTTTGGTACAATTTTCAAAACTCACTTGTGACTTTCTAAAAAGTCATTTAAAGTGTTTATAAAGAAGTTAAAAAAAATGACTTTTCCTATAATACAAAGCTTTTTATCACTCTTCTTTTAAAATAAATACTTTTGCGACTAAAAAATCAAACACAAAATAACTTATTTTAAGTTACGGCCCAGTTTACCTAAACAACTTAATTAAGCTCCTTTTGAAAAAAGAGCTTAAACAATAAATACTTATATTAAAAGTAGCTTATAAATAAGTTATTTTTTGTTTGGCATTTTAGTCCTAAAAGTGCTTATTTTAAAAGAGTGATAAAAAGCTTTTTATTATAAGAGAAGTCATTTTTTTAACTTCTCCATAAGCACTTAAATAGCTTTTTAGAAAGTTACAATTTGGTTTTGAAAATTGCACCAAACATTAATGCTATAACTTTTCATAAGTTAAAAGTTAAAAAAAGTTACTTATGGACCTATCCAAAAAACCTTGTGTTTTAAGCTCTTTTGGAAGCTTAATTAAGTTGTTTATTCAAACTGACCCTAAGTAAACAAAGAATTGTACAACATTAATGGGGGGAACATATCACCATGGCAGAGGCTTTAGATGTTTTGGACTATGATATATTGATAATTTGATATATATCTAAAGCATATAGAGCAGCTCGAAGCATTTGACTATAGTCATGCAACCAGAGTGATACATACATGAAGTCCATCAGTTCTGATGTATGTTATCAAACCAACTGCGTTACCATCAGACAACTCAACTCCCTCATACAGTTTTTGCGCAAGCTGCATCCATAAGACAAAACAAATTAATGATAGAGGTAATTCTAGAAAAATTCAAAGTTAGGAACGAAGTATTAAATGCACAAGGAAGAAAATTAAAAAACAAAAAATAAAAAATTTCTTAGTCATTACAGCCATAATTATGCCGAGTGGATACTTGTACCTTCATGGTGTAACTTGCTGTGAAATTCAATTTGTTTGCAGCATCTTGCTGAAGTGTGGATGTTATATACGGTGTCGGAGGATTTCTTCGAATTTTGCTCCTTTTCAAGTTAGTAATCTTAAAATCTGCCTTGATTATTTTGTTTTCAATATCTTTTGCCTCTTTATCAGAAGCAATTGAAAATTGATTCAACCTTGCTGAATCAAAATGGGTCAAATGAGCAGGAAAGATAAGATCCTTGTTTGATCCTGATTCTTTCTTCTTTAATTGGGCCGCCACACTCCAATACTCCCTTGGTTTAAATTCATCAATTTCCATCTCTCTATCACATATAATGGAAAGCGCTGCAGATTGAACTCTTCCTGCCGATTGGCAACCTGGTAACTTCCTCCATAGTAATGGAGAGATGTTAAACCCAATCAAATAATCAAGAGCTCGCCGTGCAAGATATGCATGCACTAAATTCACATCCACCTTTCTTGGTGCTTGCATTGCTGCTTTTATAGATTGTTCAGTTATTTCATGAAAGACAACCCTCGCTAAAGAAAGATTATCGTGCAGAGCACCTTGTTGTTGCAACATCTCTATGATGTGCCAAGCGATAGCCTCTCCCTCGCGATCAGGATCTGATGCAAGAATAAGGTTTTCTGCTCTGAGGAACAAGGTCAAATGAATTACGCAGGAGACATGTTGTCAGCCACTCACACATATAAACAACATTGCACAGAATTAATCCAATACAAGTAAAAACGACACACATGCATCATTCTAAGTCTGATAACTTCATATTGAACAGCCATCTAGAATAAATGCATTTTACATAGGTAGAAGTATTTGTCTTTCATTAACCACTACCTCAAAAGTCTCAAATACAATAACATATGATCAATATCTAAATTACGGTTTCCTTTGACCACCTCATATATGGTCATCTTAGGTCTTTCTCTACCTTTCGCCCCGTCTACTGCCCAATTGTAACACCATATATATACATTTACATTTTCACAAACAAAACTATGCACTTATGGCGTATGAACCAGTGCTGCTGGAAACAAGAGGTATGGAAGAATTTACCTGCTCAGTGCAACATTGATGGTCTTCAGATGAGTCCAGGCAGGTGACGGAACCTCCCACACCATACTGAAATCTTCATCGGGTCGCACAGATCCAGACCTAGCAGCCAAGTCTCTTACATGACCATAGCTCGGCAATACTTCATACATATCACCAAGGTATCTCTGAATAACCTTGGCTTTCGTGACAGACTCCACAACCACCACAGACTTTCCACTTGCAGGATACACCGGCTTATCAGTAAATTTCCCCGGCATTTCCACCTGTTCAATCGGACTACAGCTCTTACTTTGCTTGTTAGACTCAATCTTCATAGAAGCAGAATCATTTTGCATTACTTCAATACTACTACTACTACTACTAATCTCAACCTTCTTCTTCTTCGTTTTACTAGTACTCAATTTCTTCTTCCCTTTGGAAGATTTTTTAGAACCTTCCACAGAATCAACCTCTTTCAGAGAACTGCTAGCAGCAGACTTCTTGCTACTTTTCTTGCTTGTTGATTGCTTCTTCTTCTTAGCACTCACTTTTTCAGATTCCTGCTTATCACTCTCAACGGGCTCCGCCTTCGCCTTCGCCGCCTTTCCCTCTTTCTTATCCTTCTTCTCTTCAACTAAACCTTCTTTCGACGCAGCAGCAACAGCAGCAGCACTAGAACTCAATCTCTTCTTATTACGATTATAATTACTATCCGAAACTTTAGACGAAAACCTCTTACTGAAAACCCCATCACTAATCAAACTCAACGGGAACCTGAATTCACGGCTAGTAACAGAACACCTAGAACCGTTACCAATGCTACCGAAGCAACGAAGGCGGGGCGCAACGCAATTCGCCGCCGCTCGAAAATGTAAACGGAGGAAACAGTTCTGACATTGGAGATTGCTGTTGCTATTTGCAATGCCTATCGCAGAATAAGGTAAGCGAGAAACCGGGGAATTATGAAGAGCCTTGAATTGCAACTGGAAGATGCAAAAATAATAAAAATGAAAATGAAAATCTTATTGCATAATAAGTATTGGAAATAAAATAAAATAAAAACGAAGTAAGGGGATGGTTAGTGATTACCATGAAGTGGCGAAGGGAGAGAGAAGATGAAGAGGGAGAGGTGAGAGAGTAGGAAGGGGCTGAGGAAGTGAAGAGCAAGCTTCTTTGGAGCTGAAACATCGTTAAGAAGCCGCCTTCATTTCAGAAGAAGAGAATGGAGGTGCGTGATAAAGCGCGGCTGTGACTGCTCAAGCTTACTAGAAGGGTAGAGGGTTTAACAACTTATCCTTATAAACTTAATATTAAATTAAAACACATAAGTTAATTTAAAAATATTAATACAAATATTTATTTATCTATTTATTTACTTACTCAATATACTTAATATCTATTTATTTACTTATACTCTGAATTCGATAAAATCCCCATAGTGGTCCCCCAGATTCAGCCCGTGCACCAATTTTGCCCCTGAGATTCCAATTGCACTGTTTATGTCCCCCAGATTCCGATTCGAGCACCATAATGGTCCTTCGAAGATTTTCCGGCGTGACTCAGCGACGGCGTTGCTTATGTGGCACAGCCACGGAAGTTCAATACTAAGTGGGAGTTCAAGGAGGCAGTGAGGGAGTTCACTATACAAGAAGGGAGACGGATGAGGTTTAGGAAGAACGATGGTAAAAGGGTGAGGGCAGTATGTAAGGTGAAGGATTGCAAGTGGGTTGTATACGCATCAAGGGACCACGAAGACAGTTGCTGGCAAGTTAAGACTTTCTTCAATGACCACACTTGTCCACGAGAGGATAAAAACAGGGCAGCAAATAGAAGACTCTTAAAAGGTACAATTTTAATTCTATAATAAGCCTTTGTAATTAATGGAGTAAAAACTCTGAAAAAGGTTTACTGAGTGACAATGTTTGGTATTTATTTCTGGTTTGAAATTTGTGTAGTTCACTGAAGTAACCGGGGAACCAGCCACAAGACCTGCCAAACTGCCTACTAGAAGAAGGTCACCTCCAACAACCCCTTCTACAGCACTGGACCCAATGAAGGGTGCGAGTTCTGCCACTGCTTCACGATTCACAAATTTTCTGAAGTTTGTGCCGACTCCTGGATTTAAGCACCCCCGAAAGAAGTGAACTTTCATATTAGGACATTAGGACATTTTGCTTGTCAAGTGTTAGTTTTTTGTTAAAAGATACAGTGACTGCGCTCACTCTAAATAATGGTTCATTTTGTTGATTACTAATCAAGTATGTCATGCTACTTGTTCAATTACTTATGGTTGTAATGTGTTAAAACTATGAATGGTTTGCCATATTTTGGTATTGATCAATTAATACTGTCCATGGTTTGGATCAATCTTGCTGTTACTTATTTACAAGTTCTTTTACTTCATCCAACAGGATATTATATTATATCAAAGTAAGATGATTTACACAAACCTTGTTATGTTACCACATAACAGTTTCATTCATTAATTTGGGAACTGCATTACATTGACATGTTCTCAACCCTTTAATAGCACCAATCCTACAAAAACAACAATTACTAAGAACCCAAATCCAAGAACATGAGTTATGAATTTCAGATTCCTAATGTCTGCCTCCATCTTGCCCATCCGCCATGCAAAGTTCATCTTCCTGTCACCATCATCATCTCCTGCAACAGCTCCTTCAGACAACTCCTCTTGCACAGAATCAGCCCAGACGAATAACCCACACCATGTTTTCCCACTTGTCTGCAACCAACCAAAATAATCAACCGAAAAAAAATTTTCAATCTGCTACAAATTATTAAACTTTACTCACATTATAGTTGGGGCAACCAAAGAAGGGCTTGTTAGGATGCGACTCCGTCCCAGACCACCTTAGCACCGGGCGACAACCACAGCCGCACCAGTCCGGAACCCGTCCATGCCTGCTTCGCGTCGTGCTTCTTCTCCAGTTCTCCGTCGACGATGACCGGTTGGAACTTCCTGCAACATGGCTCCCACTTCCTCTCATGGTGGACAACTATCGGTGTATAGAAGAGATGCAGAAGAAGATGTTGATGGAGAGAACCTCAATGGGAAGGCCAACGAAATTTTAGGGTTTAAAAATGAGGACAGGGACTACATTAGGGAATTTTATCACACATTCCACGTCATATGTACACTACGGCGTCCAACGTGGCAGTGGCTGTGCCACATAAGCAACGCCATCGCTGAGTCACGCCGGAAAATCTTCGAAGGACCATTAAGGTGCTCGAATCGAAATCTGGGGGACATAAACAGTGCAATTGGAATCTCAGGGGCAAAATTGGTGCACGGGCTGAATCTGGGGGACCAAAATGGGGATTTAGTCCTCTGAATTCTGAGAGTAACACGAATTAGTGTTCAAATCCTACTAAATCATGTTATCTCGTAAAAAAAATAACCAATAACAATGTAAGACAATCATTTAGTATCATTTTCAAAAACTTTATTTACATGAAAATTTCATTATAAACTATATATAATTAAAGATGGCAACATTATCCGAATATAAGGGTATCTATCTCGTTTTTATCTAGTCAGGCTGGATAATTACCTGACCTGATACGAGATAATAAAATGATTAATTATATTATTTAAGAGGTAAATATCAAATCGGTAGTCAAAAGATTCTGACGTTGACAAAGTGGTACTTAATAGATGTTATTAATAAAATGGCTCTTAAAAGAAATTAAAATTTGACAAGTGTGCTCCTAAGTTCGCCGAAGCACTTCTCAATAAGAATGATGCTAAGACGGTCACCGCATTTTGATGATATGGCAACATCTAAACCTAATTACTGAGCTATCTTTTTTAATTAATTAAAAATAAAGTCTAAGTGGAATTTTCATTCCCTGATTTAATTCAATCTTGCCATAAACCCTAATTTTCAATTCTGCACTCTTATTCCTTCCAAATTGGTATCATTTCTGTTGTAGGCCATGGCTTCTTTTGTGGTGTTGAAGGTTTCGAGCCAAACGAACATCTTATTTGGGATCACAAATCTTCACCGCGCATTTTTTCTATAGACGTTGCCTGATCCCTTTGTAAATGTTCTTCCTCTGCCTCTTCGTAGGAGGCATGTCGTTCTCCAGATCTTGTTCCCTAACTGTTTAACAAAACACCGCATTCAGAAAATTCAACCAACAAAAGAAAGAAAGAACGGAAAAATATGAGAAGAGCACTGGCCTGGTGGCGAAGAAAATTTATTGAGAGAGGTGTGTTCTGGAGATGATGATGAGAGAAATCGAAGTCAAAGTCATCACCTTGGTTGTTAGAGAATGGGTTAGGCTAAATTTCAGAGGCTACAAGATGACGAGAACGGTTGTGGGGGATGAACTTCACACATGCTTAACTTCTTGTGTTTGATCCTCCTAATATTATTATTTGTGTTATGTATATGAAAAAATAAAGATATTTTTTAAGGAAGAGGGTTTTGGGGTTAAGAATGTGTTGTGAGTTGGAAGGACCTCCATTCTTGTTAGAAATCCATTCATGAACCAATTTTCAAATTATTCAAGGTTTTTAAGAAGCATGAAGAATGAACCAAAGAGACTGAAAAAGAGAGGAACTTATGGAATAATTAAGAAATTATCTCAGAGATACCCATGGACTGAAGATCATTGTTTTCATTGTACGTATATTATGGCGTCAAACTTTGTGACGATTGTTTGTTGTCATGAACTGGTGGTATTTTAACCACATTGACACATATATACGGACTGATGCAATTGGGAAACCATATCTGGGACTTGTCCCTAGGTAATGTTGGGATGCATGGTGTAAACCGATACATGAGCTCATGGCCTGCTTAGGACATACATGCATCATATTGTTTGCGCATTTGTATGTGATTGTGTTTGCTTATCTTATTTCCTTGTGATTGTGATGTTTATCTCATGGCAAATTGTTTGTCTGTTGATTTAGGTCTCTTACTTGTACTATTAGTTTGTGGATATATTGAGGTGACTAAGAACTGATGTTGTGGTTGAGAATTAATTATGTGGCTGAGAGATAGTTAATATGACTAATTGTGTGATTGAGATTTGATTTGAGTTTAGAAAATTTAAAGAAAGTAATTAATTTTCTAAAGTAAAACTAAAAGTATTTTCAAAGGTTTGATAAAAATAGTTTTCTTGAGTAAGTTAATTATTTGTATTTTATTCATTACTTTTACGAAATTTCCATTTTCTATTGAGAATGAGTGGTTTGTTCTCACCCCAAAATTTTCCACCCTTTCAGTAACACAGGTTTAAAGACTCACTGTGAAGCTGCGGATGGATAATGAATTTTGTTTCTGAATCTAAATGCTTTTATAGAGTCCCCTCTCTCTTGTTACTTAAAATTTTATTTTAGACAGAGGGGTATGTGTTGTATTTGAGTTTTATTTGATTTTACTTGTATAAGATTTATTATTATTAGTATTTATGTGATTATTATTATTATTTGGAGATCTTTGGTATATGTTTTTAAAAAAACAAAATTTTCTAGAGTTTTCTTAAAATCTGGAATGCGATATCGATATAAAGGCTCAATATTAAATAGATAATAAAGAAAAACAGGTCAATAACACCTTACTTTTTGTACGATCATGACATGCTAGAAGTTGGGTCGTTACAATTTGGTATCAGAGCAGTTCGTTCCCAGTAGAGCCTGAGGAGTGGACTGACTATGCTTTATTGCATGCTCTGTTGTGTGTCTCATGCTATTAAGGTATATTTAAGATACATTTGGCATGAATGTCTATGAGTACTTATTTTGGGAATGTTCATACTTAACTTGAGATTTTAAGACTGATCGCCTTAATGTTTATTGTTTGGTACAGATAAGACCTCAATGACTGTGAATAGGCATAGTTTAGTCGAGTTCCGAATGACGAATTGGTATGAGGCACAGCTATTTTCATAGTTTTTATGATCTCCATGGCTATTGCTATGTGAGGTATAGTTGTTGCACCAAATGGATTGTTCTCTTCGTTAAGATGGCTTGAACAAAATAGATCGCTTGAAGATAGATCTTCTGCAACTTCTTGCACGTAACCGAAATTTTGAGAGCAAAATTTTCTTTAAGGAAGGTAGAATGTAACGACTTAGTTTTTGGCGAAACGGAGTTTTTCAGAAGTTCAATAAAGGAAGTACCTCCAAGCACCTCTACTGCATCATCAAGTACCTCAATCTACATCATCATTATGTCATCACCAAGCAAGCACATCTACTAAGTTAAGCTCCACGATACGTTCGCGAAGAACATAGTTTTTGAGCGGCATCGATTAGGAATTTTAGATTCTAATTTTCATAATTAGTCTCAGTTTGACGAGTCGAACTCGATTTGCGAGCGAAGAGAAATAATCATATAATATTATTATTATATTAATATTAGAGCTGCTTGAGTAATATTATAATATTATTTGATCTGCTTTAGTTAAAAACAGGAGATAAGTTTAACTAAACTCACAGTCTTTGGTGCAGGTTAATGCCAGCACTCTCTGATGATTTTAGCTATGCTAATATCTCATCAGGTACCTTCTATTCTCATACTTATCATGCTACTAGTGTCATTTATACTAGTAGCTCAGATGTTTACCTCTAGATATTTTATTACTTATGTTCTAATACATCTAGTTTTAGTCATCATCCACCTGAGATATTTTTAACAAACTTTTTTACCAACCAATCACCATTATTCACGGTTTCTCCACTCACAAGGTGACACCTAGCAGCCCTTATCTCTCCTCCAACTGAACTTGAAGAACAAGAAAAGAAAAGAGAGAAAACTCCATGGTTCTTTGATCTTCAAAGCTTGATTTTTTTCTAACCAAAACTCCAATCAAAATTTTGAACCAATTAAAATGATCCTCTCTTCTTCCTTTTAAAATTCATGTCACTTCTCATGGTTCAAATTTAGGTTAGGTGGCTACTCATCTCTCCTCTTTAGTTCCGCTATGAACACCATGCTTGAACTTGTGTTTTCTTGTGTTTCTTCGATTTTCAATAAGTTTAAGGTGAGAAAATCTTCTCTAACTAGTAGCTGCAGATTTGGTTGAGTATGCACCATGAGATTTAAACTCGTTCTTGGTCAGATTTAGGAGGAAAAGTGAGCTAGGAACACTTGAAAGTGCAGCCAGTTTTTGGAGCAGTGAATTAAGGTAGGGTTTAATAAAATTAATCTTGATTAATTGTGTTTTAGTTATGTGATTGTTGTATGGTTTGGCTATGCTTAAAATTAATTGTTTATATGAGTGATTCTAGTTGAAAATTTGATGAAATTTGGTTGAAAATCAAGTTTGTGAGTTCAGTTTTATGGCTACTAGAAAAACAAATTCTAGCCCAGGTTTAGCCTCAAATTAATGATGAATTTGTGTTGAAATCAAGTGGAAAATATGGAACTTTAGTGGCTGCAAATTTATTTTGAATTATGGTAAAAATCAGTTATCGAAAAGATTGCAAAACGGATTAGAATTGAAAAAAGAATTTGATGAATTTATGAAGAACACTTTGAATACCACCAAGAACACTCAAGAACAGCTCTTTGATCTATTTTGGGGTCAAAGTACAAATATTAAAATATTTTGGAGTGAAAAGTATAAATACTAAAAGTTTAGGGGGTTAAAGTATAAATATCAAAAGTTAAGGGTGGTTAAGTCCTATTTTTAGGGGAAATTATGTCCAAATGTTTATAAAAATATACAAATTTAACTAAAATAAATTATATGAACTGAGCCTTAGATGTTTGATTGATGAATTTGAAACTTGATAACTGGAAATGAATATTTAAGGACTTGTTTGATGGTTATCGATTGTTTATAAAATTAAAAGGTGGGTATTCTTTTAAAAGTATTAAGGGTAGATTTAAAGTGCTTGAAAATGATTTCAGTTAAAATTGATAAAGTAAAGATTGTGAAATGGTTTGATGGTTGAGGTTTGAAAAAAAGAATGCTTAAGAAAGATAAAGGAGAGTTTAAAGAATGAAAAGAGGATTTGGTTTTAATTGAATGTTTAAATGCGGGGAGTACCCATGAACTGAACGATCATTGATCTCGAAAAAACCTATGAATTATTGACTGGTTAAATGCAGGGAGTACCCACAAACTGAACGATCATTGGTCTCGAAAAAACCTACAGACTGTTAATTGTTTTAAATGCAGGAAGTATCCACGAATTGAATGATCGTTGATCTCGAAAAAACCTATGGACTGATTGATTGTTTATATTTGGAGAGTACCCACGAACTAAATGATTGTTGATCTTAGAAAAACCTACAGATTGTTGATTGTTTAAATCTGGATAATATCCACAAACTAAATGATCATGGATCTCGTGAAAACCTATGGAATGATTAACAAAATGATCTCGGAGACGCCCACGGATTGAAGATCACTGTTTCCATTGTACGTATATTATGACGTCAAACTTTGCGACAATTGCCTGTTGTCACGGACTGGTGGTATTTTAACCACATCGACACATATACACGAATTGATGCAATTGGGAAACCATATCTGGGACTTGTCCCTAGGTAATGTCGGGTTGCAGGGTGTAAACGGGCACATGAGCTCATGGCCTGCTTAAAACAGACATGCATCATATTGTTTGCGCATTTGTATTTAATTGTGTTTGCTTATTTTATTTCTTTGTGATTGTGATGTTTGTCTCATTGTGAATTGTTTGTGTGCTGATTTAAGTCTCTTACTTGTGCTATTAGTTTGTGGATGTATTGGAGTGACTAAGAACTGATGTTGTGATTAGAAATTAATTATGTGGCTGAGAGATAGTTAATATGACTAATTGTGTGATTAAGATTTGATTTGAGTTTAGAAATTTTAAAGAAAGTAATTAATTATCTAAAATAAAACTAAAAGTATTTTCAAAGGTTTGATAAAAATAGTTTTTTTGAGTAAGTTAATTATTTGTATTTTTTTCATTACTTTTATGGCATTTCCATTTTCTACTGAAAATGAATGGTTTGTTGTCACCCTAAAATTTTCCACCCTTTCAGTGCCATGCATAGGTTTGAAGATTCACTGTGAAGCTGCAGACGGATAATGAATTTTATTTCTAAATCTAGATGCTTTTATAGAGTCCCGTCGCTCTTGTTGCTTAAAATTTTATTTTAGACAGAGGGATATGTGTTATAGTTGAGTTTTATTTGATTTTACTTGTATAAGATTTATTATTATTAGTATTTATGTGATTATTATTATTTGGAGATCTTTGATATATGATTTTTAATGAAATATAAACAAAATTTTCTGGAATTTTCTTAAAATCTGGAATGTGATATCAATATAAAGGCTGAATATTAAATAGATAATAAAGAAAAACAGGTTAGTAACACCTTACTTTTAGTACGATCTTGACGTGCTAGAAATTGGGTTGTTACACCAAACACACAAATCGACATAGCACTAAAAATAAGAAATGTTTATGGCTGTAATTATGTTTAAAGGCAATCTAAAAGCTGCTTTCGTTACCGTAGCTGCTGAGACCAGTGCAGGAGCCCCCGAAATGTGCTCTTTGTTTGCTGTTGCGGAAAGATCGACAGTGACGGTTGATATTCGTGTAACCGGTGTGACTTAGTCATTTTTTCTCACCTTTCTAAATTATTATAAGCCCGCCTACACATAGCGAAATGGGTGATTTGCTGCGGAGGGGCTTGAGGACTTACTTTTTCTTTAAGCATTCATTGATCGCAATATGATAAAACTTTTAGACCTCCGACAATTTCCACAAAAATGTGTTGAATTTGGAATTTTTTTTGACAGAATAAAACCTAATTACTAGATTACTATATTGAATGTAATACTCACAAAAAAAAGGTACATTATGTTTTTTACTTTTAAGATTTGTGATTTTTTAAAAATATATTTAACGATTAATTTTATTCAATTTTGTTAATGATATTTTTAATTTATTTCAAAATTATTTCTGGACATTAACTCCATCTAAAATATGAGAGACAAAATTAAAAATATCCAAAGCGATTTTAATACAAATAAAAAACGTTAGTATTATGTATATGGACTAGAATTATGACACAGAGAATTGAAAGAAATACTGAACTTGTATTGATTACTTAATTGTGTTCACATGAACTAGTAAAAAACTATTTATACACAAGCTATCCTAATTAACTAATAAAAACTTATCCAAAACAAAAAGGTAAGCCTAACAGAATCAGTTGCACACTCACATAACTGATAAGTTGAATTGCACTATCCTAGGTTGATTCTTCTTATACCCTTAACTCTCCCTCCCCACAAACTTTGGTAGGGGATGTCATACACTCTAAGTTTGATCCTAAATTTATCAAAGAGATGAAGAGATTGTGATTTAGTAAGGATATCTGCAATTTGATCCTGGATTGGGATGTGAACAACATACAAATTCTTTTGATTCACCAATTTTCTAAGGAAGTGAAGGTTTAGCTTACGGTGTTTGTATCTACTATGAAGAATGGGATTGGCAACAAGATGGCGGCCACTAAGGTTGTCACGATAGATGGTTGGAGCAATTTTTTGGAAAATTTTTAACTCTTGGAATAGCTGTTGCAAGGCCATGAGTTTAGTTTGTGTGATGGCAAGAGCTTTATATTATGTTACTATGCTACTTCTATTGGGAATAAGAAATATGACCATAATCTAATCAATCATGTGTCAAATAATTTGTTATTGTTATTATATTAAAATGTTAATATAATAAGGTCCTTATATACATATATGGTGCATATAGAGATATGACCATTGAACTGACCCACTTTGAGAATTCCTAATGGTTATAATTATCGTATATTTGTCAATATAATATTCTCAAAATGAACACAGTAATAGAGTTCCTTTGACTTGCGACTATCATAATAATTAACAATGTATTTATTAGGAGGAGTTGGACGAAAGAAGAACGGACCGGGCAAACCAGGGATGCCAAAAGATGCAATTCCAGGAAGGGGAGAACAATATGGTAGAGGTAGGAGGTGAAGACGAAGTTGTGGAACATGAAAATGTCAAACAATGGGATACAGAGGATGTTGGATCCGATACAGAAGCAGAAGATGCAAATCAAAATACTGATCAGAGGCTTACGCAGAAAGATCAGTTAATCGAAAATAAGAAAACATGGAAGCTAGCAATGGAGTCTGGTACGGTTTTTTATGATGAAGAAGAAGACATTATGACGATTTTACAGAGTCAAAATGAAGCTATTGCGGGTTAAAGAAGGATGGTAAAACAAAAGGAGAAAGCTAGGAGGAGTAGGCCCAAACAACATAATAAGGTGTGTAAAAATTCTTTTAAATGATTTATAGTTGCTGGAATATTAGAGGACTAAGAGGGGATGGAAAGGTGAGTATGGTGAAAGAGTTGAAGAAAAAGTATAAGTTGAATATATGCTAGGATTGATTGAAACTAAGAGGGAGGTAGTGACTAAGTTTGATGTAGTACGATTGTGGGGTTGTGACACGGTGGGTTAGGACTATGTGGAATCAGTAGGTGCCTCTGGTTGTTTATTATTAATGTGGGATGGTTTCTTATTTAAACAGTCGAATTGCTATAAAGGGGATGGTTGGTTATGTGTTGAAGGTTTGTTGATAAAAAATAACTTTAACTGTGCATTCTGCTTGGTGTATGGAGCACATGTACGGAGTGAGAAACTGGTGATGTGGGAGGAGTTAAGCTATATTGTGGGTTTATGTCAAGTTTTGTATTATTTCATGGGAGACTTTAACGAGATACTAAGGTTGGAAGAAAGGAAAGGCGCTGCTAGTTTACCGGGATCTGCGGAAGATTTTAAGGAATGGTGCAAGATTTACAGCTAGTGGATTTACCCCTAACTGATTGGAAATACACATGGTTTCGAAGTCGATCTTGTAGCTACATTGATAGGATTCTCGTTAGTGTGGAGTGGCTTGAGGGGTTTCTAGATACTCGGTTGAAAGGGGGACTTAGAGGGCTATTAGATCATTGGCCGTTGATTCTAAAAGATACAAGACTTAGTGCAGATCCAAGACCTTTTCGAAGCTTAGATTCCTGGTTTACACATGAAGGGTTTCTGAGGATGGTGAAGGATGAGTGGAGAAACTTGGGTGATGAACAGTTCACTAATAAGTTGAAGGCCTTGACGGTACCGCTGAAGAGATGGCATAAGGAAAATTTTGGGGACATGGACAACAGGATAAAGAGTTTGAGGAAGAGATTAAAAAGATTGATGATATGGTTAGTGCTAGTAGTTATGACAGAACATTGGAGGCTAGACGAAAGGCTCTTGTGACATGTTGTGCGAAGTGGTATGCCAGAAAGGAGATTCATTGGAAGCAGATGTCTCGATCTCAACATGCTAGAGATATGGACAAGAATAATAGATACTTCCATAACCTAGCGTTGGCTAGAAGGAGGAACAACATAATCGATTCTCTAGTAATTAATGGCAGATTGGTGAGGAACCAGGCCAGAATAAAAGTTGCAATTACATGATTTTATGAAGATTTGTATCAGCAGAAATATTCTCCTATAATTGGGATCCGTGATGGATTGGTAAAGCGGATTGATGATGAAGAGGCAGCAGTGTTAGAGGTGATGGAATCACCTAAGGGAATACGAGAGGCAGTCTGGGATTGTGAGTTCAGTAAAGTACCAGGTAGTGATGGGTACAATATGAACTTCATAAAGAAATGTTAGGGTGAGATTGGCCAAGAATTTACTGTAGCTGTGTTGGGATTTTTCTAAAGTGTGAAGTTACCTACTGATACTAATGTAACATGGGTGGCGCTAGCTCCAAAATGTGTTGGAGCCAAGAAAATTAAAGACCTAAGGCCAATTAGTATGGTTGGTTGTATTTATAAGGTGATATCCAAAGTTTTGGTGAGAAGAATGCATTTAGTAATGCCAGGTTTAGTGGGAGAGACTCAGTCTGCATTTGTAAAGGGACACAAAATACATGATAGTGCTCTCATTTCTTGTGAGACGGTCCAATGGTTGAAGTTTCGAAAGAAGCAGGTGGCAATTATCAAACTAGACTTTCAGAAAGCTTACGACAGAGTGAGATGGAGCTTTGTAGATATTGTGCTACAAAAGATGGGTTTTGGTCTTAGATGGAAGGCATGGGTGAAAGAATGTGTGACTACGGCATCTATGTCGGTGTTGATTAATAGGTCACCATCCAAGCCGTTCAGGATGGATAGAGGTCTTAGACAAGGAGATCATCTTTCTCCTTTTCTATTCGTTCTTGTTGTTGACATCTTGCACATGATGGTGGGTGAGGCAGTCAGGAATGGACGCATTTTTCCACTGTTGGTGGGAAGAGACAACATAGAGTTGTCGCATCTCCAATTTACAGATGATACAATTTTATTTTGCCCACAGAAAATGGAGACATTAGTGAATTATAAGAGGCTTCTACATTGTTTTAAGTTGATGTCTGGCCTGGTATTAACTTTGATAAGTCAAACCTGATTTCGGTTAACTGTGAGAAGGAATGGGTGATGAATATGTGTGGTTTATTGGGATATGCCGAGGCTACTTTACCTGATAGGTACCTAGGAATCTCTCTAGGTGCAAACTCTTGGTTGGTGAAAACCTGAAAATCAATCATAGACAAGGTGGATGATAAGTTTAGCTTATGGAAAGTGAAGTCTCTCAACAAAGTTGATAAGCTGGTTCTCATAAAATCTGTTCTTAATAGCTTGTCGGTCTACTACTTAAGCCTGTATAAGATGCCAAAGGCGGTTGTAGAAAAGATAATTGGGTTACAGAAAAGGTTTTTGTGGAGTAAAGAAGATGGGAATAACGGTATACCACTTGTGAAATGGAAGATGGTGCAAGCTCCGAAAAAGTTAGGTGGTTTGGGGGTGGGAGATGCATTAATCAGGAATGCGTCACTTCTGTTTAAGTGGTAGTGGCGTTTTTCAAAGGAAGATTGCCCCTTGTGGAAGAAGATTGTATGCTCTTGTAATTATTTGAACCCAATTGTAATTTTGGCAAAACAGCCATTACCGTCAAGAGGTGGCCCGTGAAAAGATATTTGCCAACTTAATATTAAAGAGCAACAGGTAAGAGATATGATGATCAGTGTTTTGTCTATGCATGTGGGAAATGGCAGACATATTTGATTTTGGGAGGATGATTGGTTACTGATAAACCACTATTTTATGGTTTATCTTGTGCTAATTTGAGTGGTTTTTATCAGCTTTTCACCCACTTATTCATATGACTTGCATGGTTTTACAATTCCTTCCTGGATTTATTCTATGATTGAAAACTTGCTTCCTAAAGCTTTAAATTGTGTATTTTAATTTCTCCTTTATACCATTCGATGCCGTGATCTGTGTGTTAAATGTTTCAGGCCTCATAGGGCAGGAATGACTTAGAGAATGGAGAAGAAGCTTGCAAAAATGGAAGGAGCACAAGAAATAAAGGAGACAACCAGTGAAAAGTGACGCGCACGCATGGCTCACGCGTGCGTGCAAAACGGAGAAAATCACAGCGACGCATACTGATAAACCCCATTTGTAGGGTTTATCTTGTACTTGATTTAGAGGATTTTATAACCTTTTACCCACATTTATCCAATGAAATAGCATGGTTTTATAACTTCTCCTTTAATTATGCTTAAGTGTGAAAACATGCTTTAAGGTCTTAAAATAGCTAAATTCAATTCACCTTGATTCCATTAGATGCCTTGATATGTGTGTTAAGTGATTTCAGATTTAGGAGGCAAAGATTGGATCAAGGGAATGAAGGAAAAGCATGTAAAAATGGAGAACTCATGAAGAAATGAAGGAATCGCAAAAGCTGTCAAGCCGACCTCTTCGCACTTAAACGACCATAACTTGAGCTACAAAGGTCCAAATGATGCGGTTTTAGTTGCGTTGGAAAGCTAACATCCGGGGCTTCGAAATGATATAATATTTGCCATAGTTAAATTATATTTAGGGGGCGCACATGCGCCGATTTGCACGTGATTCATTAAAAGCAAATTAGTGGCCAGTGAATTCTAAAGCCTTGTGGGCCCAATCCAACTCATTTCTAATACTATTTAACCCAATGATTGAAGAGGGATGAGACATCTAGTCATTAGTTGAGTTTTATTTTAGTTTTCACATGCTTTTAGTTAGTTTTAGAGAGAGAAGCTCTCACTTCTCTCTAGGATTAGGAGTAGGTTAGATCTAGATTAGGAATTCTTAGATCTAGGTTAATTTCATGCTTTGATTTACTTTTCCTTTGCAATTTCTTCTTCTTCTACATCTCTTCTCTCTAGTTTAGCATTTAATTCTTGTAATCCTTTATTTTTATGTTCATGCACTTTTGTTTCTTCTATTTTCATTTCAATGCAATTTATGTTTTCATGTTCCTTTATTGTTCATTTGATTTGTTGTTGTTTGATTTCTTGCAATTGAGTAGTTTAGATTTACTTTCCTTGCACTTTTTACTATGCTTTCCTTTTATGCCTTCCAAGTGTTTGATAAAATTCTTGGTTGGATTTTAGTATAGATTTTGTTCCTCTTGGCCTAGGTAGAGTAATTAGAGACGCTTGAGTTATCTAATTCCCTTGTTGATTGATAATTAGAAGTAGCTAATTGGTTTGGATACCACTAAAGCTAGTCTTTCCCTTGGGAGTTGCCTAGGACATGTGGAATCAAGTTGATTCATCCACTTGACTTTCCTCCATGGTTAGAGGTTAACTAAGTGATAGCAATGGATAATTTGTGGTCACAATTGAGGAGGATAACTAGGATATGACTTCTAGTTCTCATACCTTGCCAAGAGCTTTGTTAGTTGTTATTTTACTTTCTTTGCCATTTATATTTCATGCCTCTTATCAAAAACCCCAAAACATACCTCATAACCAATAACAAGACACTTTATTGCAATTCCTAGGGAGAACGACCCGAGGTTCAATACTTCGGTTTATAAATTTAGGGGTTTGTAACTTGTGACAAACAAATTTTTGTATGAAAGGATTGATGTTGGTTTAGAAACTATATTACAACGAGATTCATTTGTGAAATTCTAAACCACACAAAAGTCCAATCATCACATACGCGTGCTTGACGCGTACGCGTGGAAGCAAATCAGCACAACGACGCGAGCGCGCGCCTGACGCCACGCGTGGAAAGGGAATTCGGCCAATGACGCAAACGCGTGGACGACGCGTACGCGTGGCATGCGCGATCTGCAGAAAATTCAGAAAACGCTGGGGGCGACTTCGGGCCACGTTTTGACCCAGTTTTCGTCCCAGAAACACAGATTTAAGTCAGAGAACATGCAGAGACTCAGGAGGTTCTGATAATTGATAATTTTAGGATTAGATGTAGTTTTAGAGAGAGAGGTTCTCTCCTCTCTCTTAGGATTAAGATTTAGGATTTTTGTTATGTTTAAGCTATGATCTCTTCAATCACAGGTTCAATATTCCTTTAATTTATTTTCTACTTTTATTTATTCCATTACTTTAATTGTCATTTATCTTTTCATTATTGATTTACAAACTTTCCATGTTAGGATTTGAATTTATGTTTAAATGCAATTTGAGGTATTTCAGATTAATGATTGTTTTATTTATGATGCTTTCAATTCAATTTAAATTTATTTTCCCCTTTTGACTTTGGTTAAGTAATTAGCAACACTTGAGTTATCAAACTCAACTGTTGATTGAAATTAGAATTCTTTGCTGGTTAATTTGTACTCCAATAACTCTAGTCTTTCCATAGGAGTTGACTAGGACTTGAGGATCAAATTAATTAGTCCACGTGACTCTCCTTTGTTTAGCAAGGATTAATTTAAGTGGGAGCAAAATCCAATTCTCATCACACCTGATAAGGATAACTAGGATAGGACTTCAATTTCTTATACCTTGCCAAGAGATTTTATTAATTATTAATTTATTTTTCTTGTTATTTAAATTACTTGTTCCCTATTTCAAAAACCCAAAAATATACTGTTTTACATAACCAATAATAAATCATACCTCCCTGCAATTCCTTGAGAAGACGACCCGAGGTTTAAATACTTCGGTTATAAATTTTATTGAGTTTTGTTACTTGTGACAACCAAACTTTTGTACGAAAGGATTCTCTGTTGGTTTAGAAGCTATACTTACAACGCGATTAATTTTATAAAATTTTTTTACTAAACAGAAATCCGATCGTCAAAAAATGGCGTCGTTGCCGGGGAATTGCAAACGTGTGCCTTATTATTGGTTATTGTAAATATTTTATTTTGCTTGTTTATTTGATTTTATTTTTGTTTTTAATTTTTATTAGTTGCTATGAGTTCTCACCCCATCGCTTTGAGTTTGGTTCCAATGCTGTTGTAAGGAATGGAAATTATAACAGGAACATGCATCAAGGTCAAAACAATCAGAGATTGAAGGAGCCACGAGGATCTGATCAACCCTTTAGGCAACAACCCCGTCCAACATACCATGGACCACGACCATTCAACAATGCATGTCAAGACAATAGTTATCATGGACCCTTCCGTGACAACCAACCTCCACCAAATTACTATCGTCAAGAGCCATTCCAGGGAGCGTACCAAGATGATGAACATGGTGGACCCCCTTGTAGTTACCAACAAGGCCCACCATATGCTTATGAACCACCTCCTCAACACAACTCTGGACCACCATACTCACAAACCCCCTACTACCAAACACCATCACATGATTCTAACCTTTATCCACCATATCAACCACCCTATGAGCCATACAAAGATCCACCCCAATTCCAACCCAGTTACTCCCAAGGACCACCACCTCCATATACACCACATCCATATCCATCAATCCAAGAGCCTTATGATCCTACTTATGATATCCGAGCAGAACAAGAGTCAAGGGATCGTCTCAAGGAAACAATGGATCGATTTCAAGCAACCCTGCGTCAATTGGACCGAGCGGTAAACCGAATGGCACCCGGTATCAATTTGAGAACAAGGAATTAAAGTGTGTTGTGCAACAAGTGGAAAAGAGGGAGAGTGATGAACCACCCTCTATTCATGAACCTTTCCTCCCAAATAATGAGCCCTCACATCCACCTCAACCTTCAATGCATGATACTATTGGTGTTCTTCTTCAAGGGCAAAGAGAGATGAAACGGGGAGTACTAGAATTCACGACTACCTTTATCGAGGTAATAAATCGATTAGCTTTCCAACATCTAAGCACTCAAAGTACTCCCATGGCTATATGTGGAGAATCAAAAGAAGAGCGTAGCATGAAGGAAACATTGGAAACTCCGATGGACAATGAGGAACATGACTTTGTATTGGAACAAGTGGAGGAAGCCATAACAGTTGCAGAGGAAGAAGTGGTTGAAGATTTAGGAGATGCTGAACCTCCATGGGAATCTAGAATTGTAAAGTACCCCTCCAATAAGATTGAAATTGATGTCAAGAAGGCCAGTGCACAACCTCCGTGGCATATTCCTTATGAAGACTTGGATGGGATAGATCAAGAAGTAAGTTCCCTTGGTGATGAGAATCATGCATCAAGTCCTCCTGGTAATAAATCTACATCCGCAAACGAACTCCTTGAGTATGAAGATTCTTCTCTGATTGAGTCTGCAAATGATGTGGAAGTAGAAGCCCTTCGAAAAGGATGGACGGGAGTTGAGTACGCTTTATCAAGAACGTTGGAGATTTCTCCACCTAGGTTGCCGTCTACTCCTTCACTTGAGTGGGTAAAACTTATCTCTGTTCATCTCCCTATCCCACTTGAGTACGGTATTCTTGAAACAGACGGCCAACTCAGGAAGCTTTGTGGCATTAAGCGTAAGAGAAAAATGTTTAGTGGTTGGAGTTGCAAATCAAGGCTCATCAAGGTTGATGTTTCAAGAGTTAGATATAAGGACTCGACTGGTGATACTTTGGTTAGATCTAAAAGAAGAGTTTGGTACTCCGTAGAGAATTCAGATTGCTTCCCACCCGGATGGAACCATGATGATCAACTTGAAGACGGGTGCAGAAACAGGATTTGGGATCCAGGCATACACGAGGATCCACTTTGGGAGCTCAAGGCTTGTGAAGAACTCCCTCAAGGCTTGGCAAATTCACTTGAGAATAATGAAGATTATTGGAAGTCGAAGCATTGGTGGAAGTTTCAGGATGAGTTAAAGCACAAGCCGCCATGACAAGGGGCTCACCAAATGTCCAACTTAAGAACTTTAACTAAAAGTGATAGGTGGGAGACAACCCACCATGGTATGATCGTTCCTTTTCAATTTTAGTTTTATTTCATTTTGTTTGTTTTAAAGTTTTGTTTTATTCTATTGAACCTGGAATTATTCATAACCTTCATATCAGCATTTTCATTCTGCATTCTGCATATTGCATACTGCATCAAAAAAAAAGCACGCACGCGACGCGGCAGCATCATTGACGCGTCCGCGTCACCAGTGCGTTTTGAAGAAAAGAGAATTGGACAGAGAGTCACGCGAAAGCGTGGCTGGAGGTGTGCCTTAGGCACAAACATTCCCACGTGACCGCATCGCTGACGCGGCCGCGTCATTTTTGAAAACATGCCTCCCACACGTCCGCGTCACCCACGCGAACGCGTGCCCTGCAAAATCGACGTAAAAATGTATATGGCAGAGAGTTATGATGGAGTGGGGCTGAAACCATGCTAGAAGCACCAGCTCTCCCACACGATCGCGTGCCCCACGCGGCCGCATCGTTTTACAAAATCAGTCCATTCACGCGTGCGCGTCACCCACGCGAACGCGTCACCCTAAATTTTGGCAATATGCGTTTGAGACAGAAAGTTGCGCGAACGCGAGGCTGCTCTCACGCCACTAGCACAAATCAAGTCACGCGCCTACGTGACCAACGCGTCCGCGTCACTTGCAATTATCGCCAATCACGCGAACGCGTGATCCACGCGTCCGCGTCGCCTGCGTCGCACAACTTATCCAGATTAGTGCCAATTATCTTATCTTTTCTTCTCTAATCCTAATTTCTTCTATCTTTTCTTCTTTCTTCTTTCTTTCCTACTTTCTTTTTCTTCATCATCCTTCTTCACTTCCATTCTATTTTATTTACTTATTTGCATACTTTCTTTCATTGCATATTCATTTTGTGCATATTATTATTTTCTTCTCTAAATTTATTATTTTACTATTGGTGTTAAATGTTCTTATTCAACTGTTGTATCTTTTCTGGTATTATTTTTATGCTTAGTGACTTGATTCACACTGTTAGATGATATTATCTTTCTGTCAATGTCAACCTTTTATGATACCTGTATTCTTTTTGCATTGACATGTACTTACACTGTCTTTCATTATCTACTGTCTCTTCCCATTGTTGAAAATTTTGCACCACTGATATGCCATGTGCTTCTATTATTTTCTCACGTACATGTTGAAGCTTCCATGTAAATGAGACCTTTATCATTTGGCATTAACCCACCCATACTTCATTTATTTTCTTATCTTTATTTCTGTGTTACTTTTCTTCTCTTTTTCTTTCAGGATGGCCACCCGGAAGGGAACCGGAAGACGTTTACATGAGGAGACAGAAAAGTCCATCTGCAAAATCTTCGGAAAAAAGCGCCAGTTGGAACAGCCCGTCCACTTGCACATCTTAGCATGCATCGAGGACGGTGCAATATTTAAGTGTGGGGAGGTCGATACTGACTTCCATGGGTTAGTTATTTCCTTCTTAACACCAATGTCTAATTTTCTATGTTAATTTAATTGTTGTATTTGCATATTTGATTGCATATTTTTCTTGATTTTGTGCATATTTTACCACTACTTGGTTAAAGTAATGGGTTTCTTTTCAAGACCTTATTTTATATAATTTTACTAATTTAAATCAAAACTTTTCTGTTAAAATTTGTTTGAAGTTGTATTTGGAACATAGTTTAAAAGGCTAAAAACACACAACCTGTGAGATTTTGAGCTTATTTATATGGTTACATTATTTAACCATAAATTTTTATTCTTGTGTGTTTACTTCTCTATGATTGCAATCTTTGCTTTGTTCCATTCTATATGTCCACTATTTAGTGTATTTATATGCTTGCATATGATTGAGGCCATTATTTAAATTGCCCACTTATCCCAAATAAGCCTACCCTTTCAATTACCTTTGTTAGCCACTTTGAGCCTTTTTATCCCATTTGTTCTATATTTTACCACATCACTAGCCTTAAGCAGAAAAATAATTAATTATCCCAATTGAATCATTGGTTAGCTTAAGATAGAGATTGTGTATCCACTAAGTGTGGGGAAACGTGGGAACATGGGTTGATAGGAAAAGATTAAATCAATGAAATAATGGGAATTTGGGTACCTACTCAGGTGAAACTAGAAAAATTAAAAATCCATGCGCATTGATAAGTTATGTTTACTTTTACTTTTATTTTCAGATTTACAAAAAAAAAAGAAGAAAAAAAAAGAAAGAGAAAAATCCAAAAATATTCAAGTAATTAAGTAATTAAATAAATGAATAAGGGGACAAAATTATCCAAATGTTAAGTCTAATAAAACATCAATGCATATGTGATACAAGTTAAGAGAAAAGTTGATACATGAGTATGTGAAATATGCAAAAGTGGGAAAATTATGGGTAGCTAGGCATGAATTTAGAGTTACATAGAGTATATGTATGTGTTAGGTGAGAACTTAGGTTAATCAAAGATTCATATTATAGCTCACTTGGCCATACATTTGTCCTCACCCTTACCTTAGCCCCATTATAACCTTGAAAAGACCTCATGATGTTTGCATTGGTACATTAAATATTGTTGATTGGTTAGGTAAAGAACAAAGTTTAGAAAGTATGACTAGGGAAGACTAGAGTGAATTACCCTATACACTTGAGAGATTAGAGTGATATACACTACCAGTGAGGGTTCAATGCTTGATTCTATGTTCCCTGCTTTCATGAGCTGTCTTCTTACAAGTTTACTTGTCTTTTATTGTATAATTTGAATTAGTGAAATCTGATTTATATTTGTCTTGGAGAACTTGTTTGCTTTTAACCAAGTAGGTAGAATCATTTTAGCATATAGTTGTATTCATATATATATATATATATATAGGTTGCATTTCATGAGTCTTACTGTCCCTTATTAATTCTCTTTGTCTCCTTGGGCTTAGCATGAGGACATGCTATTGTTTAAGTGTGGGGAGGTTGTTAAACCACTATTTTATGATTTATCTTATGCTAATTTGAGTGGTTTTTATCAGCTTTTTACCCACTTATTCATATGACTTGCATGGTTTTACAATTCATTCCTGGATTTATTCTATGATTGAAAACTTGCTTTCTAAAGCTTTAAATTGTGTATTTTAATTTCTCCTTTATACCATTCGATGCCGTGATCCGTGTGTTAAATGTTTCAGGCCTCATAGGGCAGGAATGGCTTAGAGAATCGAGAGGAAGCTTGCAAAAATAGAAGGAGCACGAGAAATAAAGGAGACAACCAGCGAAAAGTGACGCGCACGCATGGCTCACGCGTGCGCGCAAAACGGAGAAAATCACAGCGACGCATACGCGTGCTTAACGCGTACGCGTGGAAGCAGATCAGCAAAACGACGCGAGCGCACGCCTGATGCGCACGCGTGGAAAGGGAATTCGGCCAGTGACGCGAACGCGTAGACGACGCGTACGCGTGGCATGCGCGATCTGCAGAAAATTCAGAAAATGCTGGGGGCGACTTCGGGCCACGTTTTGACCCAGTTTTCGTCCCAGAAACACAGATTTAAGTCAGAGAACATGCAGAGACTCAGGAGGTTCTGATAATTGATAATTTTAGGATTAGATGTAGTTTTAGAGAGAGAAGTTCTCTCCTCTCTCTTAGGATTAGGATTTAGGATTTCTGTTATGTTTAAGCTATGATCTCTTCAATCACAGGTTCAATATTCCCCAACGGCCAGCGTAGAGCTCCTCCTTCATACTTCCATGCCATTTGTGCTTCTTAATCTTACCTTACTCTCTCCTTCACTACCAATCTTCTTTAATTTTTTCGCTGTCCCTTTTTTCACCTTCTTTCTCTTTCTCCACCAAGTCTGATCAACCACCACAACTGCTGACCGTTAAACACCGCGCGCACCAGTAACTCGCCTTCAATCACCTCTCAGAGACTTAGAGTTCTCACCAACGCAGTGTTCATTGCAAGACGTAGAGCAGGTAATTTATTTTTGCTAAAAACTATTGATTTTTATTTTTTTTCTTGCAACTACTGGCCTATTGGGTGCTAAATATTTTACCTATTTTGTTTGTTTTGTTAATTTTTGGGAAGAACTAATGAAATTGTAGATATTTTTCTTGCCATAATTGGTTTAATTTTGAGAAAAACTAACATAATAGATTTTTTTATGTTTAATTTTCTGGTTTGTATTTTGAGTACTTCAATGATGAGAGTTATGGGCTAGACGAAAGTAGGAAGAAGTTGTTGATTAGAGATAAGAATTAACAATTGAGAGGAATTGGGAGTAGGAACAATAATTTACAATTATAATTATTGGCTGCCTTAGCAAATTATTGGAAGTAGGAACAATAATGTTAGTTTTATAATTTACACCGCTAATAATTATAATTGATCTCTTCCACTTTAAATTTGATTGTTATTTAAAAATTAAATTTTCTGGTTTATGCACTTTATGTTATTGTGAGTAATGCTTTGGTGAGTATTGAGTAATGCTAGCTACTTTGTCTCTATCCTCACGTGCATTTCAACCTACCTTCAATTATTATCTATGGCTCTATGCCTTACTTCACTTAAGTCTTACAATAATAAGAATGAGACTGACATACTTATGAATCTTTCTTATTTATTTTGTTTTTTTTTTTTTGGATTAGTAAATTAAATATTTAATTCTCTTTGCATTTGTTATTGTTAAATGATGAGACTGAACACTTGTTTAAGTATGCTCAGTTTTATTTAGATATATTGAATTTATGATCAGTTGTTTAAGTATGTTTAGTTTTTTTTTAGATATATCATTATATTGTTATATGAATCTTTTTTATGTTTAGATAAACACAAATGGGAGGAGGAGATCCTAGTTGTATTGCAGTCCAAAGTAATGAGGACAACAAAGCTATGGACATAGAGCATGAGGTTGCTGCTAACGAGGGACAGCAGGCTACTCGCAAGGGAAAAAAATCTTATGTTTGGACGCATTTTAAACAGCTTCCATTTAGCGAGACCAATGGAGAGCACAAGGCCAAATGTAATCATTGTCGAAAAGTATATTTATGTCATCCAACTAGACATGGCACAAATTCTTAGAATAAACACTTGAAATTTTTTCACAAGTGGATATTTACAAAAGCAGGCAAAAATGGGACACTTCATGGCTATATGCCTAAGGTTGGTGAAGAAGGTGAAGCCGGCAAAACTTTCAAAGTCAATGGCTATAGCCTGGAAGATTGTAGGAAGGTAATGGCTGAGTTAATTATCCTTGATGAACACCCTTTTAAAGTCGTCGAAGGGATTGGATTTCGCAAAATGATTAATCAATTTGAGCCAAGATTCACTGTACCATCTAGGATGACAATGTCAAGAGATTGCTTTCAGCTTTATTTAGATGAGAAGAAAAAACTTAAAGCTTGGTTGGCAAAGTCATGTGCTCGAGTTTGTTTGACATCAGATTGTTGGACATCAAATCAAAATCTTAGCTACATGAGCCTAACTACACATTTCGTTGATGACAAATGGAAGCTATAAAAGAGAATTCTCAACTTTTGCTTGATTGAGAACCACAAGGGAGAAACAATAAAGAGAGAAATTGAGACATGTTTGAGAGAGTGGGGAATTGAAAAGGTCTTCACAATCACATTAGACAATGCATCTTCAAATGATGGGGCTATCACTTACCTTCAAAGAAAATTAGCTGCAAGGGGTGGATTGGTGTGCGGAGAAAAATATTTACAAATGAGGTGTTGTGCTCATGTTCACAACTTGATAGTGAATGAAGGAATTAAAAAGCAACATGCCTCAATTGAAAGCATTCTCCCCAAAGAATTAAAAAATTTAAAGAATGCATTGAGGCTGAGTTGATAGAGTTTAAAAGTCTTGTTTGTTTAGATGTTTCAAATGGAATTCCACCTATCTAATGTTGAAACATGCTGAAAATTTTGAAAAAGCTTTTGATAGACTTTATGATCAAGAAATTGAATTTTTTAGATGGTTTGGAGATGATAGTGGGGGTAAAAAAAAGTTGGTCCACCCACGACACTTGATTGGCAACATGCTAGGCTATTTATTGATTTTTTGAGAATCTTCTATGAGATTACTTTGTGTTTCTCATCTTCTTTACATGTTACTTCAAACAAATGCTTTCATGAAATTGTATCTATAAATTCTCAACTAACATCTTGGAGCCACAACAATTCTAAATTATTGGGAACTATGTCATGCTCTATGAAGGCTAAATACGATAAATATTGGGGACCAGCTGACAAGTTTAATCCTTTGATACTTGTTGCCGTTGTTTTAGATCTTCGATACAAATTTGATTATTTTTCTTGGTGTTTGGAGGATGTATATGATAAGGAAGTGGCTACTAGTATGACTAGTTTTGTGAAATCTACATTGGAGATATTGTACAAATTTTATTCAAAAGAAATTGTAGATGATAAAGTTCTTGATGATGATGGCAGTTCCTCTAAAGCTGTTTTGGATGATAAAGATAGTAGTCAGTCTAGTGCTAAGTGTGTTGCTGCAAATAGAGTGAATTTGTGAAAAAAACAAAAGAAGGAAAAAGCTAATGCAGATAGCAAATCTGATGTTGAGAAATATTTGGCCGAAGATCCTGTGGACGTCGAAGATGAGAATTTTGATATATTGGCTTGGTGGAAATTAAATGGATCAAAATATAGAATTCTTTCTCCCATAGCCCATGATGTCTTTGGTATTCCAGTTTCAACTGTTGCATCTGAATCATGCTTTAGTACCGGTGAGCGTGTGGTTGATCTTTACCGTAGCTCTTTGTCACTAAAAATGGCAGAAGCTTTAATCTGCACTCAAAGTTGGTTGTATCCTTCTAAGCAGATATTTAAAGAACTTGAGTTTGATCAAATTGACAATAGTGACAAGATTGTTAATGGTATATTTACTTTATGATGTCTTTATTCTTTTTTTATTATTTAATTTAATTCATATGATAATCTTGAGAGACTAATTTTTATGTTTTGCAGATGTTACTAACACATCCACACAACAAGAATCAAGTTCACAACCTTGGGAGCAAGCTATGAATCAAATGAATTTTATTCTGTAGTTGTTTGCCACTTAATATTTTGTTATTATTGGTTGGACACAATGTATTTATTATATTTTGATTCTGGACACCTAATACCCTAGGATGCTAGTTGAATGAATATTGTGTATGATTTAAATACTTGTAGAATTAATGATTAGTCAATAAAGAATCCATTAGTTCTCGGTAAAGAGTTTGAGTTATATGATTATAGCGACTGAGATAAATAAAACCTTAGTCAAGAGAATTGAATGAATGAAGAAATGAATTTCTTAGGTCATTCACATTTCATTATAATAATGGTAATAAGTTAGAGTTTGATAATTAAATCATACTCTAAGGGTTAACCAAGAGCTGAAAAGATGAAAGGAATTATACTTTGTTCTTCTCAAGTTCTTAGTAAAAATATATTATTTCATACTATCGGGTCATTGAGGAGTGTTGCTAGACGTCAATCTTGATTAGTAAATTTAGTATGACTAATTTACTATCCATTGAGTATTGAACCTATGGAGTCACACACTAACGAGTGTTTTAATCTCTGCTGTAGAATTATTTAATTATTATTTTTATTTGATCAAATAAATAATTATATTAATTCAAATGGAATATTATTGTATTCTTTGCTATCACCAAGAATATAATAATAGTATGATAATTGAGAATATTAAATGAGATTTGAGAATAATTAGTTATTCTATTTCTAAATTTGAATTCTAAGCTTGGATGAGATCCTAACTGATTATGTTTCAAATTGAGTTATGATATGATTTATAAATTTGAAAGATTCAAGTTTAAAATAATAAGATATGATTTAAATTTGAAATGAAATTCAAATATGAAATCAGTAACAAATCTGATACTATATATATGTAGTGGAGAAAATACAAAAAAAAAAAAAATTAACACAACACACAAGAGTTTTATTCCTTTACCACTACACACATAAATGTATGTGAGTCTAATTCTTGGAGAAGAATTTTATGGTGTGCAAAGAGGTTTCTCAATTTAGATCAGATATGCATTGGTCAAGGAGTTGACAGCAAAAATTGATCTTGGTGTGGATACGCATAGAGTCTTCGTACAATCGAAGAATAAAGTTTTTACTGAAGCGTCCAAAGGTATTTAGATCTGATCTATATATATTATTCGAATTAAGTTTAAGCACAAAATAGATCTTTAAGATTACTTTCTTTTCTTCCGTTGCGTGTTATAAACACATGATAATCCTTATAGTGGTATCAGAGCTTTGACTTTTTGTATTTAAATTTTTGTTCATATTTTCTTAAAGTTTGTGAATTAATAGGATTAATTCAATTTTTTTAAGCATATGATGTAATTATTTTCATTGAGATCGTTTTCTAATAAATTAATAGTTAATTTATTTTAATTTTTATTATTTAATTGTGATTAAATCATCATTCTTTTAATATAATAGTTATATTTATAATAAAATATTTTATTTGATTTTGTTTATTTATTAAATTTATAGATATATATATATATAAATGTTAAATTTGATTTGATAGTTTTCTAAAGCTAAACGTTAGTCTATTAAAAATCAAAATTTGTTTTAATTGATGTATTTTGAACACTATAATTTTAGAAATTAGTTTTTTTTCTAATGTTCTTGATTATAAAGAGCGGTCTGACAATCAAGAGTTTTATTTTTAAGATAATAATCAGCATATACATTTGCTGTATTAGGGATTTAATTTTATATTTTTACCTAGACAATCTAGGAGTATAAAATTTAATTTATGAATACTGGTAGGGATTCTCTAACAATGGAGATAAGTTCTAAAAGTTAAAAAATTACCAAAACTAAATTTATCTCTTGATTACAAGAAGTGACCTGACAATCAGGAGACTTATACTCACGGATAGAATTTATTCATGCATATGATTAGGCATAAGGAGAATTAATTTTATATTTGAACCTAGATAACCTAGGGGTATAAAATATAATTCAATTAAATAATTGTCTGATAACCAGATAATTATTTAGGATTATAATTATACGGAATACAATTTAATCATATTTATTTGAAATAGGTATGAGTAACAACTTGATAACCAAGCTACTCATTCATGATTCTAAATAATTTAACGTGTTTATGCTTTTGAGAATATCTACTTAAGTAAACTAATCATTAGTGGCCAATGAGTAATAGCTCAAATGACATAATCTCCCCATACTCAATTAAGAGATTGCGGGTTCGAGTCTCATATCTTTGGTAAAAAAAAAAAACAACTAATCATTAGTGTGGCCATTGGCTTGGCTCTATCCATGCCTGCTTTTGTTAATATCTCAAAGGTATATTTATTATTTAGACCGAAATAAGTGAATTCTCCATCATCTAAGTTTTTGATTTTTAGACCCAAAAAATAGTTACATTTTTCTAAATCCTTCAAAGAAAAAACAAAACTGACTGACAATTAATGATTCAATTTCAGCAACCATTATTTTCCATTACCATAATATCATCAACATAAGCTAACAAATAAATCATAGAATTATAAATTTGTCTAACAAATAATGATGTGTCAGAGTTAAATTAACAAAATCAAATTGAAAAAAGTGCAAATTTGAGAGTGGGATGCCATGCTTTGTGGGCTTGTTTCAAGCCATAAAAAGCACGATTGAGTTTTACTTTGTATCTCATGATGTCACCTCTGTTGTTTATTGCAAAAATCTATTTATAACTTTTGATTGTGGCAGTTGGTGGTGGTTCAACCAAGAACCATGTGTTACACTGCATTAAGACTTTAAATTTTTGGTCCATTGCTAATATCCAATGTGGGTAGCTAATGGCTTGAGAAACATTATTTGGGATGGATCGAGTCAAATCAGATGTGGTGGTGGTATTAAGGATCCCATGTCTGTATGTCCTAGATTTGATTTGGTGATTATGGAATGAGTGTTGGTGGGATATCAGGTATTGGTGAGAGGTACACCTCAATACTATTGATAGACATAAGATCATTAACATGTTGAGGTAGGGGATAAAGTAATACTACCAGAAACACGAGCGTTACCAACGGGAAGATACCACGGATGAAAAACTGTGATAAATTTATATGATCGTGGTAATCACTTGTAACGTCTTGTATTTCCGTGGCCAAATTTTGTAGAATTTTTCGACGGTTTTATTTGTTCGTGGCTAATTTGAGATGAGTTCTCTCAATTATACCACAGATCTAATGATCACCGTGACGAATTCGAACGATTTTCATTTCAAAATTTTGCGCTTAATTTGGTGTTTTTCTCCATCCCTCTCAAAATATTTTTATACAGTTTATACTTTTTTCCAATTTTAAACTCTAATCCAAGGTAAATTCGATTTATCAGGGTGGTGCATGCTTTTCTAATTCCCCAATTGTTAGTTTTTTTTCTCTCAATTCTTTCGAGTGCTGCCACTGAAACTTAATAAAATTTGCTAATAGTTTAATTTTAGATGTGGTTAATGATGTGCAATTTTTTCATTTGCTATGATTCTTATACTCTGCCATATTTTTTTTTTACCTACTACTACTTCTGCGCTGATTTAATTAATTTTTCCTTCTTGATTTAACAGTAATTTTTTAGTGTGGTTATGTTGTTTATTACTTTATAAAAATCAGATTGTAATGTAATCAAAGAGACTAATTCATATACATACAATTTTACTATTTATGTTTTTAGTTGTCAAATTTTTGTATTCGTACTCTTTCTGGCCAAATACAATTTCAGTGTCCAATTCTACAGTATGTATTAATTTAGAGACTTTAGTAATGGAATAAAATGATTTAATTAAAAATAAATGTTAAAATTATAAAAAGAGTACCAAAGGAGTACAAAAAAGTACATATTTATCTTTAACAAAATAACTCTAACTAATTCTAGAAAATAAAAAAATATGAACTATGATTGATTGGAATAATAACTAATTTAATTACTCACTATTAATTTACACAATATTAATGAACAAAATCCTAACTCCTAAAATTCAGAACATTAGTTTTATACCTACATTTTATTATTCTATCTATTTATTATCATTTTATTATTTTAATGGAAAAATAAAATAAAATTAATTTCATGGAAGTTCATTTTCTAACTATGTACAAAATTTATATTCTATTTCAATCCAAAGGTATCAAATTCTTAAATTTCAAGTTTATATATTTTAATTTTTACTGATGCCATTTTTTTAAATCCAACAACTCAAACTTCTAAATTTTAATTAGTATATAAAATTTTTGAAATATAGTTTAAAGTTATAAAATTTATAATTTAATATTTTTTATTAAAGTTAAATTTTAATCTAAATTAAAAATGAGAGTTACTTCACTAAACAAAATTCAAATTAACATCTATAATGAGATAAATGAAATTTTTAACGGCAATGTTAAATGTAATTTTTATTTAGTTGTCCACTTACCCAGTTTTCAGGATAACTCCCTCACACTTTTTTTTTTCCCCAAATCCCCTATTTGTTAGCTCCTCCAATTGATTCAAATTTGATAACATGCAACCAACCCCTTTAGCTAATAACATTTTTCTTCAGTTTCTCCAAATCCGTAATTTCTTAGTTCCTACACTCAGATCAAGCCAACTAACCTTCAAAGCAAATCCGTTTCGCTCAATCCGTTCTTATTTAGTTCCTGTTTGTGGAAGAGTAAGGGACCACAATTTGCAGTTGGAGTGCCATCAGTTCGAGTCGCCAAAGAAGCAAGCAAAATCAATCTGATTCTACCAGCAAACCCGAATCGCGAAGCAGACTTGAAGGAACCCTAAATTGCTCCATTGCACCTCCCTCACTGTCACTCTCTCTGGAGGTAGTGCTCTGAATCTTACCTCTCTAAAACACTATCTGGTCGATTTAAGTTTTCTCTTCTTGTCTTGTTGTTGGTGGAGATGAGTGCGTTGGCTTGGATTTGCATGTTTTATTCATTTATCCTTTTGGTGGTATAGAGAATGAACCACTGGTATAAAGTATAATTTAAATGTATAAATATAATTAGCTACTTAGTAGTATGTACTAATGTGATTAATTCCTAATTAACCTTAGTTTTCTTTTATATGCTGAAATTCCTAAAATCAACATTATTTTAGTAATGCCCATAGCCATAGCAAGGTAGCAAACAAAAGTTATTGTTTACATTTCTTGGCATTTCTTGTGTTTCTTACTTTTGAATCTGACTTTATGCATTTAGTTCTGTATATTCTAAACCACTTTAGAAGAAGAAATTCCACCATTTAGATCACTGTGGTAGCATCCATTCTTCAAACATGTAATTTTTTATATACTCAACTTTTTTAAGAGCTTAATCTTTGTGAATATTTCTTTTTGCATGAGTGTTATTTTGTGATCATAATAATGTTAGTCAGTGTAGTTCAAACTATCTCCATGAGAGAGGTTTTAGTTCGATATATGAGGAAGAAGGAAGCTCCAAGAATGGTAAGAAGCAGTTTATGTGTTTACAGGGCAGATTGATTAATAGAAATGAGGTGGCAGTAAGAAAACTTCTTAAAAAATGTAAGGATACTTTATTTGATTTGCTTCTTTCAACCTTTCTTTCATTATAGCACTAGACAGTAGTTGAGACTATTTGTTGACGATGATTCTTTCCATTATTAAAGCATAATTGTTGTTGTGTGATTGAAATTTGAAATTATTTAACAGAGAACAAGAAGAGAGAATTCATAATTGAAGTGGAGACTATAGGTCATGTTAGACATAAATATCTTGTGTGCCTGTTTGGAGAGAGTTAACAGGTACTTATTTTTAGCAAAGCAAATCATTGTTAGTGTTTGTTTCAATGTTCAAGCTACTAATGGATGAATATGTGAATAATGATAACTTAGAGTAATGGATGCATGTTGCCATAGAACAAGGGACACTTACCTGGGAGGTTCGCATGCTCGATAGTTACCTGGCAAGTTCAACTTTCTACTTTAAAATATTGACCTTGGTAAGCTAACACATTTCTATTTTTACTTTTAAATTCTCTATCTCTAAATGGTTTTGATTGCAATCCGATATCTTACTTACTTACATGAAGCAATTGAATTGAAAGTTGTTTAATAGAATATAAGTCTAGCAATATATATATTGATTAATGACGAGTTTAATGAGATGTTTTATATTGTGAAAATGAAAACTCAGCCTTATTGGATATGCATTTTTACTTTTTTTTAACTACATTAAATTATTATTTTAAATAATGTCTTGGGACATTTTTTCATAAATTAAGAGATAACACAATCTTATTTGAATGTTTTTGCAGGTATTCCCATGAAGACGTTAAAGATCTAATAATGATGCATTCTGATACTTGATTTTGTAATAGTTTAAACTCATTTAGTTCAGGATATTTGCTTTTCAACATTATTACTTAAATTTCACATTTTTATTACTAAGAATACTACTTATAGTTACTTAAATTTCATATTTTTATTACTAAAAATATTACTTATATGGATATGGCTAATCTTTTTAATTTTGTATAATATAATTTTGTTCTAAGTAGCATCTTTATTTTATATATATATATATTTTTTAATTTATCTTTTGTGATTAGCCACGGAAAAATCGTGGCTAAATAACCCACCAACATTAGCCACGGACAAAATTGTGACCAAAAAGCCCAGCCTGCCAATATTAGCCACGGAAAAAATTGTGGCAAAATTATACTTATTGGTTACATTGTTATCATTTATCCACGGTTTGGAGTGTGGCTAAAGTAGTGAAAACCGTGGCTATTCAAATATTTCCACGGGTCACAAAACCGTGGCTAACAGACCAAAAACCGTGGCTAACTGAAAATGCGTCGCCCTTGTTAGCCACGGATATCCATTCGTTGCTAACGCTTCATCGCCACGGTTTTTGTTGAGGAGTGGTGATAAGTTGAGATGTAGGTTCAAAATTGGTGATGAATTATGTTTTCATGATAGTTGGTGAAAGCATTAATAGGAAGAGCGACTAAAGTGGTGTTATTGGATTGGTGTGAGTTTGAGTTATATGTAAGGTCGAAAAGATTGTTTATTGTCCCAAAAAGGGGTAGTGTGTCTGCATAATTAGAGAATTATTACTACATTCAAAGGTGCTAGTACAGGCTTTAAACATATCATAGTATAAAAATACATATTTATCAAAGATGACATGTATTTTCTCTGTTTTGTCCATGCACTTGCAACCACGATAATCATTAGTATATTCAAAGAATAAATATTTTTTATATTTATATTCAAATTTGTGCTTGTGATATTGGTCATAAGAAAGGAAAGCAAGCTCAAACAAAAATTTTGAGAGTTGTAGTCTAGTTTCTTTTGATAGAATTTTTCAAAGAGTAATATAAATTTGAGTGTTGTAGTGGAAAGTCTATTCAACAAATGTACAACAGTAGAAAATGCATCTTCTCAAAATATCATAGGTAAAGAAGCAATAGCTAAAAGAGATAACTTTATTTCAATTATAGACCTATGTCTTTTTTCAGTCCTTATTTTTGGAGTGTATAGGGTCATGAGAGTCTATGTTGAATTCCATTTTGATTTAGGTAATCAACAAATATATTTGATAAAAACTCTCTTTCATGGTCAGATTGAAAAGACTTTATGTAACACCCTACCACATAAAACTTTACGCCTAAGCGTAAATCAAAGGTGGTGAAGCGCCACGACCTCTAAAAACAAAAATACATACATATATAAAAGCAAAGATAATATATCTAGGAGTCTTGAAAGAAAAGATGAACAAAACAAGACCGAAAACGCGTCACACTCGAAAAGCGATAAGATAGAAGGCTTATACAAAAAACCAAAAAGACAAGTATATAAACTGAGTTTCAAAATATAGATACATGAGAGAGAGAGAGAGAGAGAGAGAGAGAGAGAGAGAGAGAGAGAGAGAGAATTCCAATACATAGATACATAATCAAGCTCTAGACTCGACCTGCGAAGCAAAGGCTGATCCTGATTCTCCAAATCAACCTCTGGGAGGGACAATACAAGTTTTAATACAACAGTAGAGAATACACACACACACACATACACAAGTTAATTACATTAAGTGAAAGCTCCAAAAGTAGATATTTGCTTCTGAAGGAGTCTCTAGTATGTTCAACGAAGTGCCTCACGTCCTGCATCTGAAAAACAACAAATACATATGGAATAAGAATTAGAGGTTCTCAGTATGCTAACAGTGCTCAATAGATAGGATATAAGGCTCCAAAAAGCCAAAAGCAATCTTAAACTTCTACAACCTAAATCAAAACCTAGAGTTCTCACTAACCAGAAATATGGTAATTCTACCTAGGAATTCTAATCTATCTCTTCAATTCTAGTTCTCTACAAACCTCCCAATTGCCAGTTTTAAACAACCCTCAGCGTCACCTCCACCAGCATGAGGGATCTCTCAAAGCAAACACATATAAGACATACAAGTAATGCACAATTAAGGAAACAGATATAGCATTTAAGTCACGTAGCATATAAATATAGATAATCAAATAGGCAAGCCAAAACAAAATATGCATACCCAAATAAATCATACAAATGTACATGATGCATGTTTGCCCTATGGTCGATGAGTCTCATCTGTCGGATGAAATAGAAGCTCGAGAAGGAATAGCAAAACCTAGTTGACTTCCCAGCTCAAACTGAACGCGATGTAATCAAACTTATAGCTGACGCCGTAGAGAAAGCCCATATGCGAAGTGGAAAAAGTAGGAGTAGACATTGGAATAAGAGCTGTTGTCGGACGTTCATTAGTAACCGGTGTGATGTTAGCAATGGAATGCGTATCCGCTGTTCTCTTTTCTGCTGTGATTGAATCAGTAAGCGCTGCGGATCTTTTTGTATAAAGAATAAACCTCATTCGATCTCAGAAGGGATGAATACAAAGGAAGGGAGTTGCACTAGTCTCATAAATGCCAGTCAAAGAAAACTAACTAGCCAAAAGGCCGGAATAAGCGAAAAAAGGGATTGGATTCTTATTTTATTAGAGGATGACAATCTTTTCATGGGAGATATGTTGTATATCCAACTTCAGGTGCCGCAATTTTTGGAGAGTGATCCAATTTACTGAGGAACCTGGATTAATCAAGATTCTATTGATTGTGGTTCCTTGGAATCTTTATTGGACCAAGGCCCTGTGACATAAAGAGGACGATTATGCTCCTCCTTAATAATAGGTCGTCGTCTGTAAACGTCACTACAGCCATATAATCATCATATATATAAGGCTTCCTTCATCGACTGTTCTGCAAGGAAAGCCTGATACTCTTCAGGATTTAAGAAAACTTCCACCAAAGTACCCCTCCGTTCCGGAGACATCATTAGCGCGTCATATACTGTGAGCAAGGCGGGGAATCCTCATTGTGTACTGATGCGTGAGCATCTTGTCTATCTTTTCCTAGTGAATTTGCATCTAATTTGTTGAGTTTAACTAAGAATTAATTATATTTTAGCTACTATGGATGCTATTTTGAGTTTTGTGCAATACTGTTTATTTTAGGTAGCATTTGGCGGAATTTGATGGAGTTTCTGCAGAGAAAGAGAAGAAGCCAAGGAGATGACCAGCGAATACCGATGCGGACGCATGGCTCACGCGACCGCGCGGAATGGAGGAAATCGCAATGACGCGATCGCGTGCCTGACGCGAACGCGTGGACTGGAATCTGCACAAATGACGCGAACGTGTGGACGACGCGGACGCGTCACATGCGCCACATGTAGAAAATGCAGAAAACCGCTGGGGGCGATTTCTGGGTTGTTTTAACTCAATTTTCAGTCCAGAAAACACAGATTAGAAGCTGCAGAATAGACAAAACAAGTGGTCCCCACCCATCAACTGAAGATCTGTTAATTAATTCAAATTTAAATTCAAATCTTAAATTAGGAAAAGATATTATTTTAAGTTTAATTTTTAATATTAGATTTTAAATTTATTAGGATTAGTTATAAAAAGGGATCTGATGCCATCAGATTGGAACTTAGTACATTTTTACTTGAATCCTTAGTTTCTCTTTTCCATGAGCAACTAAACCTCCACTGTTAAGGTTAGGAGCTCTGTCTATTTCTATGGATTAATTTTATTGCTTTTACTATTTTAATTTATGTATGGATTTATAATTTAAGAATTGTTTTCGCTCTTTATTTTATGAATTTGGGTGGAACGGAAGTATGACCCTCTTTCTATTTGAGTTCTTGTAAAACTTGGAAAAGCTCTTTACCTGAACAACAGCTTGAAAACTATTTCTCCTAAATTTTAATTATCTGAATTTAATAGGATACGTGACATATAATCCTTTTACCTCTTGGATAATTAGAGTTTTTGTGGCATATAAACTAGAAATTGATTATCACCCTCTAATTGGAATTAGTTGACCAAGGAATTGGCAGTTAATGAATTTTAGAGGAGACTAGGAAGGTCTAAGGAATTAGGGTCTAGTCACATACAGTTTGCCATAAATTAGATCCTGCATAATTAAATTAGTTAGTAAGAAAAGTTAATCCGGAAAAATAGATAACTCTGAAACCTTAACTATCTTCTCCATATTTTCTTCCCAATTTATTTACTTTACTATTTTACTTTCTGCACGATTGAATATTCAAATACTCTTTTCTGTTTGTCTAACTAATCCTATCAAACACTATTGTTGCTTAATCCATCAATCCTCGTGGGATCGACTCTTACTCACGTAAGGTATTACTTGGTACGACCCGGTGCACTTGCCGGTTAGTAAGTGTGGTTGTAAAAATATCGCACCATGTACTACCTAGCTGACTCTCTTAGTCTATCACCGGAGTCTATCTAATGTCTCCTAATGCAGCTATGAAGGGCAATGCATTGTGGAAACCGGGCACTGAAAGATCCATTTGCATGGAAACTTCCAAAGCACTAACTAAAATGACTGCAACGTTCGGATTACTTGACTCCTGCTCACCAGCACTATTACTACTGCTTGCTTCAAAAACTCCCGAACCATTATAGATAATCAAAGTCATGTCACTCCCGCTCGGCGAATCAATCGCAAGTCCCAACCCAGAGAAAGAAAAAGGCGAAAAAGGCAGAGTGAAAGGATTGACTAATTGGTTGAATAAGTTCCAGAGGGGAGGTTAACAGAAGGCATGTTCCCATCCATAAGCAAGGAATTCAAAGGCCCATAATATCTACTAACGATTGGGGGGAAGATGTAGGAATCGAAAGACTCTTCATCTTCCTCAATGGAATTCCGGGCTTAGGTCCCCGCTCAAGGGTGATCTTTCCCATCCCAAGAGAGATGGTAAAGTGGGCTTCTTTCACGGCCGAATCATAGAAGAGAAGGGCGATCTTATACTCGGCTTCTGCTCTAGTGGTTGAACGCTTCTCCCTTTCATTGGCTTCCACCGGCCTGAACTGTCCTAGTCTGAACTCTTTCACCTTGTCAACTCGGACTCGGGCAGGTGAGTTCACTCATATCCTCTTTTCCTTTGGGGTTGGTTACTGCCCCATCCCTTGAATTGCCTTGGGACCGGCCTTCAAAGAAAGTGAAAGCGAAGAGAATTGAAGCTCGACCGAGACTAATGATGTTAAGAAAAGGCGTTCTAAGGGCCCGCACCTCCTCTATCAATGAATGTGACCTCAGCGGAGGAAGACGCCTCCATGACTCCCTCGTTCAATTTATCGTTTATATCTATCGGTCATTTCTTGAATCTCTTTATCGAAGTATTCATTTACGGCTTGGTTCTTTCTATCTATCTAACATGGCCATAAATTCTGCTCGTGTTCGTGACCCTATAAGAGCAATCTGTTTTCCCTATCGGTCGAGAACTGCCTCCTGCGCCTTAGCTACTTTACTAATCAGGGTCACATCACAGTCCTACCGGCAAGATAGATTAAGACTTAATATTCCAACCTCTTTTTCTTCACTCTCTGTTAGAGGTATAGAAGAGTTGACCTTTACTAAACAAGCTAGGGATTCATGACTAGCTAACAAACCTCTACCTATGGCCGAGGTACAAGTCACCTCCGTACCTTACTTAGTCTTTACTTTTGAACTAGATAGAAGGGCTTCTTGGCTTGCTCCCGCAGGTATGAAATCACTTGAGTGGCTACCTTTTCCTGATTTCATTCCATTCTCCATTTCAGGAGCGATAGCAGCTGAAGCTTTAGGGTTCATTTTGCTTAGTGCGCTTGAATTAGCTTAGTATGAAAGGAGTTACGGAGCCCTTTTTCTTTGAGGCGCTAGAGAAGTTCTATTTTAAAGCTAGACAAGACAACAGGAAAAAAGGAAGGTAGGTAAGATTCTCACCGAGCCCTAACGATAGATGAAGCAGGGTAAATTCGGTTAGCTCACACTGGATTTCTATTCCGATCTTTAGCTACCATCCCTGACGTTGGTGGATTTTGCCGCATCTAGTAGGGGTCACTTTGGTTCTGAAAGGTATGCTGCTGGCTTGGTGGATATCGCCCTATAAGGGATTTCTAAATCGACTGGATCAGCTGGAACTACACAAGGAAGCAGGATTCATTGTTGTTCTTCCTTTACAGAGTCAACGGCCTCAATAGGCAGGAATAGAAGGTGCAGGAACATCACTACCTACAGACCCACCTTTGATGGGCTTCTGGAGGAGGAGCTAGAGAAAGGGGTTCCTCGCTCAGCAGTTTCGAGGTCGTCCAAGACCTGACTTGAAAGAATTCTGACTATGGGCTAGTCAAGCAGTTGGTGTCTGGGAAGAAAATGGATTTACCAACAGCTGTGATGAAGGGTGCAGGAGGGAGCTTTTACGAGGGGAGTACTCATAGTCCATTTAGGCCCCTGTCCTTGATTAGCTTCCTGGAGTGGTCTATTCTTAGACGGTTGGACCAAGCATTGCTACGCCAAGTGGCGTGGTATGCTAAGAAATCCGGATGCCTCAATCCTGGTTTGATGGACCTACTGTAGTTCGATCGATAGGGGTTAGCCCGATCTTATCCGTTTTGGACAACTAAAGTCTTTGATTTCATCATCAAATATGACAAGAAGGATTAAACCTCGTGCGAGAACTTCGTTTATCTCATTAGGATATCCTGGGATTGTTGGTTGCCAGAAATCAACGCCCTGCCGTCCACATAATGATCGGAAAACGCAGGCTATCTAGAGCCCTTAAGAGAAGAGCGAAAAGAAGATCAGAAGGAGGAAGTAAGGCCTTCCGCCCACGAGTTTATGGTTCCTGCAGGCAACCTGGCATACCAATCGAATGCAGTCTCATTGATTTATTTTCCCTAAAGGGGAGCGGAATCCCTTCTAGAAATGTTTAGCCAAGTAGCAGCTAAGAAAGCATTCGCTTTTCGGCTGGAATCGAAGCTGTGGATAGATCAGCAGATAGGTTGCTGCGGATAATTTATCCGCTGTTGATCAAATTAATCATCTTCAAGATCGTCTGAACTGTATACCTATTCCCTGGTCGCTGGTATATTGATTTACTAACAAGGCCTTCGTACCTCTCGCTCCTAGGACTAGCGGAACTAAGACCTGTGAAAGAAACTAGGAGATAAAGCCCTTGATATGACCTTACGGATTAACACAGAATCAATCTCTGACTTTCTTCCCCTTTGAAATCCATTCTTGCATCTGCTTTCCTTGTTAGCCTAGCTAGTCAACATCCGCTCTCTAGAAAACACTTTATAATTCGAATGGGCAAAGCCATTCCCTCCTTTGTTTGAGAGGGAGATTGGTAAGAACCAGAACACGAATAAGTAGCCTCTTGAGACAACTTGGGAAATCAAGGAATTTCGTTGACCAAGAATGGGAATTCGACGAAGATCAACAGTAAAGAAAGCGGAATGCAGCTTCGGGCTTAGCTTCGACCACTATAGCTACTATTGCTAGTGGTCTATTCTTTGATTGATGTGCTGCTTTCAATACGTCTTGAAGGACTAGCAGTTGCAATGGTTCATGTAGCCAGACCCATTGACTATTCTATACGCTTAGCGAATGCCAGCATTGATTCATAATCAAACCTTTTGTCATCACTCTTTATTGGAGAATGGCCTATAGGGCAAAAGAGAAAGCCATTGGTCACTTCAGTCCTCTAACTGCAGACAGAGCATTACAAGCTAAAAGACTGATATAAAGTTAGCTTGACCTATGTCGCCTGAAGACTTAGGGGCTTGAGGAGATAATAGTTTAGTTTAGATTGTGTTACCAGGTCATACTTGGAAAGAGTATACCCAACGGTTTCTAACAAAGAATTTGCCTTCCGTCCGGCCTGTTTCTCTGGCTTCCCCCGGCCACACTTGCGATGCAGGGCCAACAGAATCTCAAATCTCAACTTGGAGCAAGTTGGGGCGAGCCACTACGTTTACCCAAGGAGACTCGTGACTCAAATAAATATCAATTACCAACCTAGAGCAAGTGGGACAAAACCACAACCATTGCGTCCACTCAAGAAGCTCAAATCATCTTAACCCGGAGCAAGTAGGGCAAACTACACCCTTGCATCTACCCGGAGAGCCTCAACAACCAACTTGGAGCAAGTATGGTGAAACCACAACCCTTGCATATACCTAGGACGTACGTTCTCATATGTCCAGGAGAAATAAAAGAGGAGATTCTATCCTCTGACCATCTCGCTAGAGACGATTTTATAATATCAGGAGGAACAAATAAGGGATCCTCACATTCTACCATCTCACTGGAGTCGCACTTTCGAGAAAGAGAGCTCAAGATGAACAATCATGCCCAAATCAGTTTCATAATAAAAAATATAATTTTGTAATCAAAATATGTTTCTTCAAACTTATCTTCACTATACTCCAATATGTTCTCTTCAATCCACTCAGTATACTCCACAAGCACTCTGGCTAATCCACTTGCAATACTCTACAATCCTAAGTCACTGGCTCTAAATTCATAATAAAAAATACTCCTTTTATTTCACCCAATACTCTCTCGCTCGTCCCAAAGTCTAAGCACTAGTTAGAGAATCTTAAACAGTATTTACGGAGGTTTAGAAAGTTAGAGGAAATGTTGAAAGTTCAAAATTGCAATTTTCAATAAACAGGGGTCATGCGTACGCGAGCCACTTGTCGCGTACGCGAGATTTAAAAAAATAGTGTCGTGGACACGATATGCGAGATATCTAGGCAGAGCCCAATACTTGCGTTGCGTGACACTTTCGTGTACGCAATCATGTCAGTTTAACAAAAAAGTTGTTAAATTCAAAAAATCAGTTTTTGCACACCAAACTGCAAACACGCATAATTTTTTCGTTAAAAATTATTTTCAATCCGTTCTTCGAACGTTATAAACTTTACGGACCCAATTTTTATTTGAAACAAGTTTCATCAAATTTGGGGTTTCAGAAGTCAAGTATGACCCGCCAAAGTTGGTCAAAAATTTATTTTTACCAAAAGTTACAAACCCTCAAGTTTTCCAAAACTCACAATTCAAAACCAAACCATTCACAACCAAATCAATATCAACCATACCAAATTCAACCCTTCAACACCTAACAAGCATTCTTTTTAAATTATCAACCCATTCAATCTAAACCTAAACACTCACTTTCAAATCAATTCAATCCACCATTCAAATTCCAACCAAATTTTCCATCAATCATCGTTAAGAATCAAAATCATCATCATTCAATAACATCTCAATCATTAATCACCACATCCAATTTCACTTCATCAACTTCATTCAACAATTTCACTAAAAAAACCACCAACTTCACAATTTACACATTCAACACCAATTAACCAATTCATGTAATTCAAACATATCTTAAGGGCTACTAGCCTAGGTTTCACACAGCATTATATATTAACTACAAGAAACCGAAACCATATCTTGGCCGATTTCTTCTCAAGCTTAAACACCACTGAAACCTCTTTATCACACAAGACTCCAAGTTTTCAATTTGTCAATTTAGCTAGTCTCAGCCACCAAGACTCCAACTTAAGCACTCAAGTTCACCAATTTGACTTCAATTCACACGTATTCAATCTAATTTCATATAATTTACCACAATCAACACTTGGATTCCACAAATTCATCAATTTACGAGGATTTGGCGATTTTTTTATCTTACCTATGGATGCTTGGGGCGCAACCCAATAATTACCCAATGCTAGATTACACCTAAACCATCAAAATCATGAAAATCTCTCAATACCCAAACCAAATTCGCACAAATGAAGAGAATAAAGAACTGGGCAAGAAATTTAGAGATCCTTACCACTTTGTTTATATAGAATTAAAATGCTCAATAAGACAAACACGTGGCCGCAAACGATGCGGCAATCGGAGCTTCGAATTGAAAGTTATGGATGATTGAAATTTGAGGTGGAATAGGGTTTTGTGTTTTGAAACAATAATGAGCAAGAAAGCTTAATGTTAAGCTTATATGCGGGGTTAGGTGAGTGGGCTTAAACCCACTTGAGCTCGGTTCACTCGATTTAGCCCGTTGGTCTAATTTCGAACCAAAAATCTCTAAAATTAGTGTTTAAATTCGTATATTAAATATTTTTACTTCTTCAAATTGTAAACTTTTAATTTTTAATTTTTTTGACTCACAATTAATTTATTAGTTAATTATTTATTAATTTACCGAATTTTATACTTTGTAGAGTGGCCAATTTGATTTTCCATTAAAGCTTTGTAAGTTTGAAAAATTGAAAAAGCTTGGAATTTGTTAATTAAAAGAAAAATATAAAAGTATGTTATAAAGGAATCAACAAAGCATTATCATATTCATAACTTGTACTTGAATATGATCATCTTCTTGGATTTGACAACCAATGACAAGAAAAGATTCTACCATTTTTTTATTTTGGCCAACTAATTTTTAATTGAACTAGTTTTTTTAACCGATTTCAATTAAAAGTTTGAGTTTTGCACTTGAATTTTCAAAGTTACAAAGAAGTAATTCTCAATAATATTCTATGCATCACAGAATTTTGAGCAGTGGATCACCTTATTTTTTAATGGAGTTGATATTGATGCAACCAATCATGTAGTCGGGGCTAGATCATTCCGGTGTCATTCCTTAAATGCTTTAATTTCTTTGAGTTCTTAGGTATTGTGGTCACTGCAATATTAGTTTTTGACTTTTTGTGGCTAAATCAAATGCTGATTTTGTTGTGGAGTTTGCTTTGAAAATTCTTGATAATGAACTTGCATGTTCAAATTAAATTGGAACATTAGAACCATCCAGCCATGCGAGGTGCTTTTATGTTTTGAAATTGTCTTCATGAAGTTTCTCGGCTAAGGGAACAAGCGATGGTTTGGTGATAGAAGGAACTCCAAATAAGAAAGCACCATAATCAATGAGGGAAATAAGATTGATTGGGAAGAAAACAAAAAAGAAAAAGAAAGAAAGAAAAAGATGAATAAAAGAGTGAAGAACGAAGAATAGATGAGAAATTTTGTTTAGCAATGAGTGACTCTAATACTATATTGTGTATGCGGACTAGAATGAAAACAGAAAGAATTGAAAGGAAAATTGAACTTGTATTGATTACCGAATTGTGTTTACATAAACTAGTAGGGAGCTATTTATACATAGGTTATTTTAACTGACTAACAGAAACTTACTCAAGACAGAAAGATAATCTAATAGAATCAGTTGCACACTCCCTGGATTGATACAACTAAATTGCATTATCCTTGGTCAATTCCTCTGATACGTTTAACAGTTAAAAATAAAATAAAATTAATAAAAAATGTTAAAAATAAAATTGAACAAAATTAAATGTTAGCGATATTTTTAAAAGAATAAAGTATTATTTTTATCCCCAATATGTGAGATAAGTTCTATAATTATCTCTAACATTTAAATTGTCCTATTTATGTCTATAATATTTTAAAATTGATTCAATATTATACTACTGTCTACTCTACTAATAGAAAACTAACGATATTAATAGTAGCTAGAATTTCGATTTAACTCTTAAAATCTTTCGATATTACGATTTTAAATGAATTTATCGATTTTACGAAATTTGTACTTAGTCTGACGATTTTACGATTTAAATCTTGTTAAGATTTTACGTTTTACGTTTTTTATTTATTTTTCGATTTCATGTAAAATCTCGATTTTCTCTACCTTAATTATTACCAATGTAGACAATAATATTGCTTACTGTAAACGTGATTATTGATACGTTTGTTCCTTTGCTCCCTAAAAAGGTGAACTGAAAAAACAACACAAAAACTAAGACAATAAAAAAATCAAAGCAATTCTTATAGTAGCTACTGAAATTTGATAAGTTGTGATAAAGTTTTTTTATTTTAGATTTCTGTTTTTGATTATTTTGTCAATAAAGACAGATAAAAATGTAATTGTTATATATTATTATTAGATTAGTCTTAAATTTTTAAAAAATTTTGTTGTTAAAAATATATTTAAT
>NC_029794.2:118174668-118176846 GCF_000816755.2 Arachis ipaensis
AAACAACATACTTTATTCTAAAATAATAACAAAAGTTAGAAAAAAAAGAGTGTAATTAATTATGTATCGACGACCTTCAAGATACGTATTATTTGGTGGGATATTTTTGTTTAGCCAGCAGGTGGATAGGCACGGTGCTGCGAGAGAGTAGAGAAGACATGGTACTCCTTCACCTCCCCAAACTCCCTTCAACCATTCTAACTCCGCTATCCTCTTCTCCCATCTTTCTCCGCACTCATTTCCTAAACCCAAATCCAAACGCAACCAAAACCCCTCGCCCCCTTTTACTATTCTCCACCCTAACCCTTCCCGCCTCCGAACCCACACCGATAGACCCTCACACACCCGAACCCACCCCCCACCTCCAACTCCCTCTCCACAAGCTCTTCGTTCCCCCCGAAACCCATGTCCCCCTCGACACCCCTACCCTCACCGCCAGAATCCTCAAGGGCTCCAACATTCTGCTCAGCAACTACGCCACCGACTCTCAGGTTTATCAATCAATCAATTATGAATTAAGTCAGTCAGTCACGCTTTGTGGTTTGTTATTATTGTTATCGCTATTGCCAGGTGGCGCAAGCGGAGTTCGTCAAGAGCAGTGTTAGGACCGAGGACTGCCCCTCCGATGGCCTCCCTGAGTTTGCTCTCGTTGGACGCTCCAATGTCGGCAAATCCTCGCTCCTCAATTCCCTCGTTCGCCGCAAGAAGCTCGCATTGACCTCCAAGAAACCAGGTCTCTATCAGCTCTGCTAATTCAATTCGATAGCTTTAAATTATGCTTAGATAAAGCGAGTTCAACTAGATTAGTCAATGCCTAGTATACTCTTAACAAGTAGTGTTTGGATTCGATCGGAGACGGTTAGAGAGACAAGGTTTTACAACAATAATAGTAGAACTTTATATCTAGCGTCCCTCTTTTTTGGAGGTACTGCAAATGAGTTGAAAATCGAACCTATGGTATGTATCTTGTAACTTTATTTTGAAAATGCATAAATTATCTTAAAAATCATCCTGAGATAGCAACAATTTTAAGTTTTTGCCACTATTCCTCGCTCCAAACATTTTTTGGACCCAATACCTCTGTCACCTTTGTCTCAGGATAGTAAGCAAAAGCTACCTTAATATGTGATTTAGGCATATAAGAAGGAAAATCTAAGGGCGTGTTTGGTTTTGCGTTTTTCATTTTTCAGTTTTCATTTTTCAGTGTTTTCCGTTTTCGGATACGGATTTTGTGAAGGAAAAAAAAAAAGAAAACAATAAAAATAATAAAATTCTATGTTCTGTTTCCACATCCTGATATCTTTCTTTCTTTCACAAAATTTTGAAAATGGAAAACACTAAAAGTGAAAAAAAAAATAGAAAATGAAAATGCTAACCAAACTAATTCTGAGTTGCTTCAATAAGGTCATAACTAACCAGAGTGTGTGCCATTTGTTAACATGTTCGTCTTCATGATAGGAGTGTTCAAGTTGATCATTTCATGGAATTTCAAATCGGTGAAATATAGTAGAGAAATTTGCTGAATTTTTTTTATCGGCGATTGAGTTTTTTCCTTGTTTGTTGTGTTTGTTGACAATATTAAATTGCCTATATTCATTTTCTTTTTGCAGGCAAAACACAATGCATTAACCATTTTCGGATTAATGATAGCTGGTACCTGGTTGATTTGCCTGGATATGGGTATGGCTTGCTACTATACCATCTATACATACTCATTTACGCTGTACTTTTTTTTTCTTACTCGATATATAAAGATTGCGCCTTTCCTACTTGCTTAAGATGGGAAAAAATGGAGACTAATATCTGATATGTAAAGACTCATTAATACAATCCGTAAAATCTTATTTATGAAAGTTGTATGTGAGACTGTGGAGCAGTAGAAGGCCATCATATTTAACTTCTGATAGATAAATTTTATGAGCTTTGAAATAAGTTTATATGGTATTGTTTAAATTTCATTATAGGGCCTTTTTCCAGGCTATGTTATCCATTCTAGCTATGGAAAATCGAAATTCTCAATTTCTGTTTCTGGACTATTAATGTTGAACAATGAGTAATATTACCTCGTTGACTTGGAAGGCATTTATAGCAATTCTGTCTCGTCATCAGGTATGCATCTGCACCGCAGGAGCTTAGAATGGATTGGGAAAAATTCACCAAGGACTATTTTCTTAACCG
>NC_029794.2:118177074-118189620 GCF_000816755.2 Arachis ipaensis
AATTGATCTCGAGTATGCTAGTTGGTTGGGCCAGAATCAGGTAATGCATTGAATATATGAAGTCCAACATTTTTTTATGTTCCGCTATAATCCCTGCATATCCTATACGATGGACATCACCTTGAATGTATGAAGTTGTCAGGGTTGTCTTTGTCTAGGTGCTGCCACAAACTCCATATTTCTAAATAGTATTTTGTATGCTTATGATCATAGTTGACAGGCACGAGTTACTGCACTCATCTCTTCATCATGTAGATAATCACTTAATCAGCGCCATATTCTGAGTTTACCACACTCAAGTTATAGATAGATATTGAAATTTTTCTCTTCGATCACCCAACCATTACCCAGTCTCATACTCATGTCAAACGTGTTGTATTGAAAAGAGTTGTTTATCTACGACTACACCAGACGGAAACATGAGTAGTCAATAAAATGCTTATGTTATGCACCTGTGTAAAAGGTTAACAAAGCAGATTGAATAGGTTCCCAGTTAATACAGTTCTCCTTTCAGATCCCAATGACCATAATCTTCACCAAATGTGACAAGCGGAAGAAGAAAAAGAACGGAGGCAAAAGACCAGAAGAAAATGTTAATGACTTTCAGGAATTGATACACGGCTTCTTCGAGACGGCACCTCCGTGGATCATGACCAGTAGTGTTACTAATCAGGGTCGTGATGAGATTCTTCTCCATATGGCCCAGCTAAGAAACTATTGGCTCAAGCACTAGAACTGGTATGTCATTCTTGAACAAGTTGCTATGATTTTGAGTTGATATTGTCTTTTGTTCTTGGTGGCAACTAATAGTAGACTCTATATTTCTCCTGCTGATGATTCATGCTCTAAATTCATACAATTTCTCATGTTTATAGCAATCCTGAATTGGTTTTAAATTGATCAATGCATTGCGTATTCGTTCTTACAGATAAACATGTAGGTACCAGCTAATATAGTTATCATAGCATTGTATTCTATGATGAGCATTTCTATATTGCTCAAAGTACATACCGGGCCTAAAGTAGGATAAAGAACATTATTTGGAACAAAACTTCATCCAGCGTCCCGCTCCGGTCGAATGCGAGGTTTCACTTTGAGTCATCTTGTTTATCCTTATCTCACATTCATTAAATTTGAGCCTTTCTTCAGTTGAGGGTTAGTGGGTGACAACGTTGTATTCTACTGTCTCAAAAGTAGATATGATCTTTACCTTTTACTACACCCATTTTTATTACTTCTTTTCAAACTATGTATATTCTCATTTTCAGCTTCAAGCAGCTATCTTAGTTCAGTTCTATGCTTTCCTATATATCTACAAGCTATGTCATGCACTAATGTTTTTTTTTTTAAATAATTTTCGGGTCATCTGCAGTTATGCTTGTTTAAGGATTAAGGTTAGTTTTGATTCCGATTGGATTTGGTTTTGCTAACACATGATTTTTGGGTCATGATGGAAAACTAGGTTGACCCTTGATTTTGTGTATGGATTTTGTTTTTGCTATTTTGGGCTTTAAGTAGGAAAATACATTGCTGGTGTCCAACTTCATCGAAAAAGAAGTATGAGCTATTCTCCAAAAAGAGAAGTTGCTGTCCAAAATTACTCACACAAAAACCAAAACAAAACAAAAGAAAGGTAATTATTGTCCTTGTGTTATTGAATATTAGAAAAAGAAAGTATAAAATGAGCTATTGCCCAAGATTACATATACACAAAAAAAAAAAAAAAAGTTAAAGGAACTATTGTCCTTGTGTTTTGAATGTTAAAAAAGAAAATGTCTCAATAAAAATATAAAATAAAAGATTAACCAAAAAAATGTTTCATTATACCAAAATTCTACTCCCTTCAACCGTCGAAATATTTTTTTTCACAATTATAATTTCAACAAGTATCTACACTTAAAATATTTTTATAACTATGATAGGTGTAAAGATATTAAGTAGATACAAAAATCAGCCACTTAATCAGTTATTTGTAAAAAGTAAATGTTAAAATATAAAAGATAAAATATTGTTTTAGTTCCAAATATTTGAGCTAAGTCCTAATTTTGTCTTAAAATTTGAACTTTGAAGCGTCTAATTTTTATCTCAAACATTTTATTTCGTCCTATTTTAGTTATTTGGTTAAAATTAAAATTTTTTTTTCAAAAAATACTTTTTTCTCCATTATGATTTTTTTTCCTAGTTAGCAACAAACATCGCAATTGTAGTGATTATAGTTGTTGTAGTAGTGAGTTAACAGGGAAAGTGATAATAATGTAGGAGAAAATGATAATTTTGAAAAAAAAAATTTATTTCAACTAGAGGACTAAAATAGGATAAAATAAAACGTTTTGGTTAAAAATAGTACGTTTCAAATGTTAGAGACGAAATCAGAATTTAACCAAAATGTTAGAGACAAGCAATATTTTACTCAAATGCAAAATACAAATTGAAAATGAGTTAAACCACATATATATTTATACATAAATATATGATAGCTGATTTGATAATTGATTTTTTATGTGTACAACTATATATAATATTTTTGTACACCTATATGTTATTTTATAAATATTTAAAAGACAACGACCAACACTACAATTTGCTAGTAAAATAATAATGTAACGCTTAATTTCGTTAACTCAATGAATTTGTTGGTATAGAAAAATAATAGTTTTTTAATAAGAAGAGACTCACGTCCAGTTGTTTTCATGTAAAGTTAATAATAAAAAATTGTTAAATAATTTGACAGAGTTAACTAAATTATCTAATGATTTTTGACTATTAACTTCATATAAAGACATTTGTACGTGAGTTTTCCACTTTTTTAATATGGTGGAAACTCATATGTAATTATGTTCATGTGAAGTTGTTAGTTGAAAACTATTAAATAATTTGATATATTTTATCTATTGACTCAATTATTAGTATTATATAAAGATAACTGTATGTAAATATTCACCTTTTAATAATGTTAATAAAAAAAATCAACACGACAGAGTATGAGACTATAAGTGAAATCATCCTTTTTCCATAATATAATTATCAATTGCGGGGATAGCTCAGTTGGGAGAGCGTCAGACTGAAGATCTGAAGGTCGCGTGTTCGATCCACGCTCACCGCATTTTATTTTATTTTATTTTTTTTTTCTCACTTTTCTACTACGAAAGATAAGCTGTGCATAGAATGATAGATACAATTTGCAACCTGTTGCAGATTGAAGGAATAACTGCTTTTTCATGTCCTCTTGAGACCCTTTCTTAGATTTGTATAACAACACAGTCAGAGATTAGTACTACAAAGTAAAATAACTCATCTATCTTTATTTGCAAATATTTATTGTCGGGAAGTACATTTTATGGGTAACGTTTGTGCAGTGATGCGCCTGACGTGCACCCTTCTCTTCTTGACCATAGGATTAACTTAACTCGAGATATGTGCCTGTACCAGGTTTTCCACTGTAGAGTCTATTGCCATTTATTTCTATGCTGTGTAAAAAATAGTTATTATATTATTAAAAAAAATAAAAAATAATATTTAAATTAAAAAATATAAAATAAATAATTTTTAAAAATTTAGAATTTATTACAAAAAATATAAAATTTTTATTTTGACAGTATATAAAAATTAAATTCATATTTTAATTACACTCCACAATTATAATTTTCATAAAAAAAATTTAGTTCATTACTACTTCAATTCATATTATTAGGCTTGAATACTTTTTTTATTCTTAATGTTTTAGGTCAAAATAAAAATCGTTCCCAACCCTTTTTTAATTAGTTTTATCTTTGTTACGTAGGTAACCTGAGTTTGGTGGATTGGGTTGGAAGGATTGGCCCAAATGTGAGAAAGGAGGAGGACTCCGACTTGGTTGGCGTTTGGGAGTCGCTGTCCGACTTGTGTATGTGAAGGAATGGGGGGTGGTACCTGCAAAGACACTCCGATGCCTAAGTTAGCAAAGGGATAAGCAGGTTTAGAGAGTATTGAAACTTAGTGATACATGAGGAGTGTCAGTGTATTTATAGTGGTGATCCAATAACCACTGTTGGAGTAGTTCCACCTTTTAAGGTGGATAACCGTCCCTTTATCTTAGGATAGTTGGGATATGGCTCTTAGAAGTGGGTGGAGAGATTTTAGGGGCAGTTACTTATTTGAATAAGTGTTATCTGCCAGCTATCCTTCGAGCCTGACTTCTTTGAGGAGGAGTCTGTGTTGAATTCGACCTCTTCTGAGAAGGTCGATGGGTAGTGAGGGCCAATCTTTGGATTGGGCCCTTTAGTGTGTTTGGACATGGGCCATAGTATTTGGGCCAGGGTATGAACGGTGCCCTACTCGAGTTTGATCTCTTTTATTTATGAGTTTGATTCGAGTATTTGAACTCGGGCTTGTAGCCGACGTGATTTCGAAACCGACGTGATTTGAATTTCTCAACCGTCGTGTCTTAATCAAACGTCGTGTCTGTTGGGGCTTTCGTATTTACACGTGGGAGCAGTTATATTGGTAACGGCGCGTTTCTTTAATGAACGTGTCAATTTACCTTTATGCCCCTGGCGTGTTTATAAATACCTTTCCCTCTCTTTTCTCTATTTTCCTTCGTCTTCTGAAACTTCTTGCCTACAATTCTTATTCTTCCAAAGAGAAAAATCTTTAGCCTTCCTTCTTGGAGTGCTTTGCTACTGCTATTTTTGCTCCTCTTTCAAACAAAGCTTAGTCCTTTTCTTCTCCTCTCTTATCATTTATGTTGGCACTTTACTTTATATATTTAGAGGAGGTTTACATGCTGTTCGTGATTCTTGGTTTCTTTTCCGAGTTTCATTGGTCTAGTGATTCTGTTTTTTGGTTCTTGAGAGAGGCTGTTTCGTCTTTTAGAGGCCTTGTGTTTTGATCTTTTTCCATTTTTCTTTGTAGGTCCCGTTACTTTTTCTGCCACTTCTTTTTACTAGAAAAGATGTCTTCCCTTGAGTCCCTTTTACAATGGGTAAATGATACCGTTTTGGAGGAACATTCCCAAGTAGACACTGACTATCTTACCGTCCTTCCTATCCACCATAGAATTTGTAGTGATAAGGCCGATGAGCCAAAGTATGAGTTGGTGGCCCCGGGTCTTGAAGACCGGGTTTGTTTTGGGAGGATCTCTGATTCTGATCCCCATTTTTTCTCTTTTTACCCGCTTGGGGTTCCTTCTGCCTTTCTCCGACTTTGAGATAAGTGTGTTGTATCATTGCCGAGTTGCTCCCCCCAACTTCACCCAAACTCTTGGGGTTTCATGAAAATTTACCAGCTTGTTAGTCGAGAGCTATATTTCCCGACCTCTTTAAAGATCTTTTTTTTACCTTTTATATATGACCAAGCCCTTTAGTGGGCAGAATAACAAGCAGCAGTGGATATCTTTCCGGACCATTCAAGGTCGAAAAGTTTTCTCTATCTTTGACGACCCTTCCATGACTTCAAAAATTTTTTCTTCAAAAATCAAGTCGTAGAGGGACATCATCCCTTTTTCCTTGATGAAAACTACAACCCTCGTTTTCCTCTTTACTGGTTAGAGGCTTCCCCTGTGGAAAAATATAGATTGGAGGATTTGGACGAGGTTGAGGAGGCTGTGGTGGGGTTCTTCCGAGAAGTTTGGGGAAGAGCCCCTAATTTGGACATGAAGAAGTTCCTTTTAGGTTCTCCTACTTTCGTACAGACCCAGCTAGGTAGTCTTTTATTTTGTAGTCGTTTCTGCACTTTTGTAGTTATTTCTGAAGATTCTGATTTGTTATTTTTTCGACTTGTTGACATAATTGTTTGCTTCATTTTTTTCAGAAATGGTAAAGAGTGGGTCCAGCACCGCTTATCAGAAGGTTCAGGAGGCTAAGAAGAAGGCAGGTGCCTGAGCTGACGCTGCGAGGACTGCTAGCGCTCCTCCTCCCCCTCGTGATTTGAGGACCTCCTCTCGTCCCATTATGGTAACTTCTGCCTCTGCTTCTTCTCTACCTCCCCCCATCCCCCCAGTCCGACCTTCCCCCGAACCTGAGAAGAAGAAGCGTAAGACCTCGGAGTCTAGCTCTTCTCCTTCAGGGGATGCCAATTTTGATGGTCCCCAGTTCGTTCGGAATCACATCTTTTCCCATGATCAAATTAGTATGGATGATGTCTCCCTTCGAAACCATCTTCTAATTGTGGTTCGGGGGAGTGTTCGGGCTGTTGGGGTTTGTACAAAACTCTTTGATATTCTGAACAAGACTCCCCTCAGCTCTTTGGGCTCTACCCAAAAGGTTGAAGAATTGGAGGGGAGGATTGTCCTCTATCAAGAGGAGGAGAAGCGGCTCCAGGGGGAAGTTACTTGGTTGAAGGAGGAGAGGTCCCGACTTCAGGAGAGGGAGAAGAAGTTGATGGCCCAGTGTGCCATGGCAAAGGGCCTGACGGAGAAGGCAGAGCATAATTATGTCAGGGTTTTCACTGATAATATTAACCTTCAACGGGAGCTGGAGAAAGGTCGGGAGGCTTATCAGGATTTGGAGGACTCCGTGGCAGAGAACTTGGAGGAGGCCTGAAGGATTTTTAAGGAGCAGGTTAGAGTTATTGCTCCTGACCTGGACCTTTCTCCTCTGGATCCTGATAAGATTGTTATAAAGGAGCTATCGTTTCAGCCTCCTGACCTGAGACGGACTCCGAGCTGAAGACCCAGGGACAAAAGCTTATTGAGTCTCCTCTTCGTGAGGAACGACAAGAGGGGTCTCTTCCCACGTCTGAAGAAACTCCGACTCCCGTTGCTGACGAGGATGTTTCGTTACTGGTGATTCTAATCTTTCTTCCCATTAATTAATTTCAGCTATTTGGGGCCCGGCTTGTGGGCCCCTTTTTGAATAATTTATTTTTTATCATTGTTGTGGTTTTGTTGTTGACTCTTCTAGCCTTCTGGCCATTAACAAAAAAATAACGTTATTTTAATTGGCCCTTTTTGGAAAAGGGCTTTTTTGGGTATACCTTGCGTGTGCATGCTTTTGTCGTGATTCCTTTAGGTTTTTATGGAAAACCCTTTTGATCTTTTTTTGGAAAAGACTTTTTTATCTCTGCAGACTATTCTTTGTCTAAGTTACTGGGTTTTTTCAAAGACTTGGGACAGTTTCCGCCTTTGTTTTTGATAAATTTCCTTATTTCTTTTTTTTTTGTATTCCTTTTGTGTTCAATTTTTCATTTATTGAACTTACTTAGGTTATTCTTGTGATGCATTTCTATTTTCTCGGATCCTTCGACTAGGTAGTTGTTTCAGAGTTTTGGAATTCCGAGTTATCATGATCGTCCGTGTAACCTCTTTACACCGACTTGTACCTCGTCGTTTAATCCTGCCGACCACTTAGGTCGGTCATAGGATTTTTACGCTTTTTCGAGCTTAAGTCGGCGCATTTCGTAAAATAGTAATAATAACTAATGGAATTTTACAAAGAGATGTTGTAAAAAGATCTTTATTTATTGATGAAGGTACCTTTTGCTACTAAGGGGCTTTAAAAACTATTGCCCCTTAGTATCTACTTTGATGCCTCGTTAAAACCCCCTTCAGGAAAATCCTTTTTTTTTTTGGGAAAAAACCATGAAATCGGGAAAAAGAGTACACCAGGGAGTGGAGTTCGCTTTTAACTATAGTACCTCTTCATATTACAAGCATGCCATGACCTTGGTAGCTCGGTACCGTTCAAGTCGGTTACCTTGTAGTAACCCTTTCCTAAGACTTCACTTATTTTGTATGGCCCTTTCCAATTAGCAGCAAGCTTTCCTTCCCCCAACTTGTTGACTCCAATGTCATTTCTGATCAAGACCAAGTCTTCTGGGACGAAGCTTCTTCGAATGACTTTCTTATTATATCTATTTGTCATTCGTTGTTCCAATGTTGCTTCCCCTATCTGGGCTTGTTCTCGAACTTCAGGGAGTAATTCGAGTTCTTCTTTGTGCGCCTGAATGTTGTCAACCTCGTCGTAGAAGCTTACCCTTGGTAGAACCTTACTGGTGAAGTACACAGGACGCTGTCCGACCTCGTCTTCCCATAGTAGAGCTGATGCTACAGCCTTGTCGGATACCGACAAGTACAGGATGTGTTCTTCCCCAACTTGAGGTCGGGTAAGAATCGGAGGTTGGCTTAAAAGCCTTTTGAACTCCTGGAATGCTTCTTCACATTTAGGAGTCCATTCAAACTGGCATCCTTTTCTAAGTAGGGAGAAAAGTGGTAGGGATCTTAATGCTGATCCTGCCAAGAACCTGGAGAGAGCTGCAAGTCGGCCATTCAATTGCTGGACCTCTCTTAAGCAAGTCGGGCTTTTTATTTCTAGGATTGCTTTGCATTTGTCGGGGTTAGCTTCAATCCCCCTTTGCGTTAACATAAATCCTAAAATTTTCCAGCCTCCACCGCGAAGGTGCACTTTGTGGGATTCAATCTCATCCCGTGCATCCTTATGGTGTTGAAGACTTGCGAGAGGTCGGTCAAGAGGTCAGCTTCATCCGTGGTTTTTACTAGCATGTCGTCTACGTATACTTCCATTAGACTTCAAAGGTGAGGTGCGAACACCTTATTCATCAGCCTTTGATACGTGGCTCCTGCGTTTTTTAACCCAAAAGACATAACCACGTAGCAATAATTCACTCAAGGCGTGATGAAAGATGTTTTTTCTTGATCCGGCTTGTACATCGGAATTTGGTTGTATTCCGAGTATGCATCCATGAATGACAAGTATTGATATCCCAAGTTGGAGTCTACTAGGGTATCAATATTTAGAAGTGGATATGGGTCTTTCGGACACGCTTTGTTCAGGTCGGTGTAATCGACACACATCCTCCACTTGCCGTTTTGCTTTTTGACTAGCACCACATTTGCTAGCCAAGCCGGATATTTGACCTCTCTGATGAAGCCGGCTTCTAAGAGGGCTTGCAGTTGTTCTTCCACCACTTGGGCCCGTTCAGGTCTGAGCTTTCGTCTGCTTTGCTGAATAGGTCGGGATCTGAGGTATACTGACAGCTTGTCTGACATGAGCTCGGGATTTATTCCAGGCATGTCAGAGGCTTTCCAGGCGAAGAGGTCGGAATTCTCTTGTAGGAGCCTTATGAGCTTCTGCTTCAAGCCTTCTTCCAAGTTGGCTCCTATATTGGTATTCTTTCCTTCCTCCTCCCCTACCTGTACCTCGTCAGTCTTTCCCCCGGGCTGTGGTCGTAACTCTTCTTTAGCTCGAACTCCTCCGAGCTCAATGGTGTGAACCTCTTTACTCTTTTTTCTCAGGTTTAGGCTTTCATTGTAGCATTTTCTCACCAGTTTCTGGTCTCCCCTAATGGCTACGATTCCCTTTGGTGTTGGAAACTTCATACAAAGGTGGGGGGTAGATACCACCGCTCCAAGCCGATTTAGGGTTGTTCTGCCTATTAAAGCATTATAGGCCAAACCCACATCGATGACTATGAAGTCGATACTTAGAGTTTTAGATTTCATCCCCTTTCCAAAGGTGGTGTGTAGGGGTATGAATCCTAGTGGCTTTATTGGTGTGTCCCCCAGCCCGTATAGGGTATCAGGGTAAGCTCTTAATTCTTTCTCATCCAACCCCAGCTTATCAAATGCTGGTTTGAACAGGATGTCGGCCGAGCTTCCCTGATCTACCAGGGTTCTGTGTAGATAGGCGTTGGTAAGGATCATAGTGATCACTACCGGATCATCATGTCCGGAAACTATGCCTTGCCCATCTTCTTTAGTAAAAGAGATAGTTGGAAGGTCGGGGACTTTGCTCCCGCCCTAGTAGACTTCCTTCAGATGTCTCTTACGAGATGACTTTGTGAGACCGCCTCCAGCGAATCCCCTTGAGATCATATGTATATGTCTTTCTGGGATTTGTGGTGGTGGATCTCTTCGATCCTCCTCATCTCGCTTTCTCTTACCATGGTAGTCTGACCTTTCCATGAGATATCTGTCAAGCCGACCTTCTCTGGCCAGTTTTTCTATCACATTTTTCAGGTCATAACACTCATTTGTTGAGTGACCATACAGCTTATGGTACTCACAATATTCGCTACGACTTCCCCCTTTCTTGTTCTTGATGGACCTAGGGGGATGTAGCCTTTCAGTATGACAAATTTTTCTGTATACGTCAACTAGGGAGACTCGTAGATGAGAATAAGAGTGATATCTTCTGGGCCTTTCAGGGCTGACTTCTTTTTTTTCTTGGGCTCTCTCTCATTCTCTTTTGCTGAGTGAGAGTGCCCAGGTCGCCAAATAGGTTCTCGCAACCTGGCATTTTCTTCCATGTTGATGTACTTCTCAGCTCTTTCCTGTACATCACTTAAAGAAGTTGGATGCCTTTTCGAGATGGACTGGGAGAATGGGCCTTCTCGCAGTCCATTTACTAGGCCCATGATCATTGCCTCGGTGGGTAGGTCTTGAATTTCTAAATACGCTTTATTGAACCTTTCCATGTAGTCCCTCAGAGGTTCCCCGACCTCCTGTTTTACTTCCAGAAGGCTTGGTGCGTGTTTTACTTTATCCTTCTGAATCAAAAATCGCATAAGGAATTTACGCAAGAGGTCGTCGAAACTGGTGACCGACTTTGGGGGGAGACTATCGAACCATTTCATCGCTGCTTTTGTCAAGGTCGTCGGAAAGGCCTTGCAGCGCGTTGCATCAGAAGCATCGGCTAGGTACATCCGACTTTTAAAGTTACTTAGGTGATGCTTTAGGTCAGTAGTCCCGTCGTATAGGTCCATATCGGGACTTTTGAAGTTCCTTGGAACTTTTGCCCTCATTATATCCTCACTGAAAGGGTCCTCCCCTCCCAAGGGAGAATCTTCTCGGTCACTGCGTGAGTTCCGACCTCGGTGAGCGGACTCTAATCTTGAGAGCTTTTCTTCAAGCTCTTTTCTTCGCTCAACCTCCTTCCTCAGGTTTCTCTCCGCCTCTCACTGTCGTTCTAGTTCTTGCTCCAGTTGTTCCAGCCGTCCCTGGTGGCCATGGAACAATCCCATGAAATCAGTTGCATGGGGTTGTCCTTCTTTGTCGGATTTGTGTCCCTCAAAGGAGTTTTCCTTTGGGTCCTTTACCCCTGAGGTGCCTTCTTTGTGCTGATTAGTCACCCCTTGGTGAGTGACTATGGCTCTGTCGTTGTTATCAGCATCTTGATTCTCTTGTTCAGAATGAATGCTGTGTTTCCATCCACGTTGAAGTCATCCACCATCATGGGTTAATCTCCAGGTCCTCAGAATGTTACATAGGTAACCTTAGTTTGGTGGATTGGGCTTGAAGGATTGGCCCAAATGTGAGAAAAAGAGGAGGACTCTGACTTGGTTGGCGTCTGGGAGCCGCCATCCGACTTGTGTATGTGAAGGAATGGGGGGTGGTACCTGCAAAGACACTCCGATGCCTAAGTTAGCAAAGGGGTAAGTAGGTTTAGAGAGTATTGAAACTTAGTGATACTTGAGGAGTGTCAGTGTATTTATAGTGGTGATCTAACAACCACCGTTGGAGTAGTTCCACCTTTTAAGGTGGATAACCGTCCTTTTATCTTAGGATAGTTGGGATATGGCTCCTGGAAGTGGGTGGAGAGATTTTAGGGGAAGTTACTTATTTGAATAAGTGTTATCTGCCATATATCCTTCGAGCCCGACTTCTTTGAGGAGGAGTCTGTGTTGAATCCGACCTCTTCTGAGAAGGTCGGTGGGTGGTGAGGGCCAATCTTTGGATTGGGTCCTTTAGTGTGTTTGGACCTGGACCATAGTGTTTGGGCCAGGGTATGAACAATCCTCAACGTTGGAAATCATTTTAAAATCATACTTTTCATAAAAATCATTAATTTATGAATTTTTTATCCTTCTAACAATTATAATCTTTTTAAAGAAAAATATTCTCAGCCTAATTCATTGTTCTTCCTTTTCTGGTCATTCTCTCTCAACTCAAACACCATTCTTCACCACCACCACCACCACCACTATACCTCCATCATCATCTTCTTCAGATAAATATCACCTACCGCTGATTCCACACCACTTCCACCTTCACCTATTGTCACATGTCATACACCGCCACCCTCAATTAGCATTCTCTCACGATCCACAATCATCACTACCGTAACAACAACAACAATAGAAGCGAAGAGAAAAATGAAGAAGACAGTGACAGATCCACATAAGAAGCAAAATGTTATGATACTGAGAATGGTGAAATTTGTAGTTGCAGTGTGGTTTTGAAACTGTGGAGGAGACACCAAAGTTTTGAAGATGGCACTCCCGTAATAGTCACTGTCACTTTTCTCAACCTTTCCTCTGTCGCTCTCGTGACCCAACTCAGCCACGCCTTCACTGCCATGAGTTCTCTGTTCTTATTTTCTTTCCCCTTCCCATAACTCAATCAATGTAGAATCAACAATCCCATAACTGCAATTTTTTATTTTCTTTTTTTTTTTATTCAGTGACACCTTTTTTAGATTGCATGTTGATCCTAAAGGAAGCTTATTTTCTAGAATTTTTATTTTAGGTGTTGCACAGAAGATCCAACTTGAAGCTGAGGTAATGAGAAAATTTCTCTTGGAAGATTATTGAGAATTTTTTTAAGAAATCTGA
>NC_029794.2:118189655-118195504 GCF_000816755.2 Arachis ipaensis
ATACGATGCATACGATGCTATTAAAACTGCCACAGAAGCTTCCCAGTGACAACAACGAGTGTGATGGAATCAATAGACCCTAGTGATGGCAGCGAGCTCTGAAAATGGAAGGAAGATAGAGAGATGGGGATAGTAATGGTGATAATAATGGTGATGAACAGATGATGATGGGTAGTTAGTAGGTAAAAGATGATACATGTATTATTAGGAATAAAATTGTCAATGTAATTAATATTTTATGTGAAAAAAATAATTTTAAAATAATTTCTAACGTTGAGAATATTTTAATAAAAAAAAGTTTTGGACAATTTTAATTTTAACCCAAAACGTTAAAAATAAAAAAGTATTTAATCCATATTATTATTATCAAATTTATTTAATGTATTTTAATTAAATAATTATCCATATGTAGCTCAAGATTTGAGCAACATGCACGTACAAGATCATAATATATTACTTGAACCACACTAGTTCCTCCAAGTCTTGGTTTTCATGGCTAAAATGAAGCAAAATACATTTGGGGAGAGAAAAATGCTAAGACTAAACAATAATGAATTGTGTTCTATACAATCAGCTTCACGTGTGAGTCACATTATTTTGATTCAAGAGAAATTAAATATTCATTTTCTTACTGTATTTTTCTTTAACTTTAGAATAGTTTGATCCGGAAATTCTGTTTTAAACAACTTACGGGGTCAAAACATAAATATTGTGGGTAAGTATCACTATTTTAGAAGATATATGGGGTCAAAACAAAAAGCAAAGAAAACGGGAATCTGGCTCTAAAAAATTATGAGGCACGTCGTGTAACTTCGAAAAATCCAACTATTATATGGAGTCACCAATTGAAAGAAAAAAAGAAAAAAAAAAAGAAAGAAAAAAAAAAAGAAAAGCACATGATTAATATCAATCTTGTAAGCCATCACAAGATTTCACTTTATCTCTGTCTATTTATTGATTTATTTATTTACTTTTTGGGCCTCTAATTATTGTTGTTGACCATTAGTCAATATCACCTTTTATTTATTATTTAAAGTGTTTATTAATATATTTTTTATTTATTAAATATGTGTAAAATAATAGTTAATATAATATTAACCAATAAATAAGTACTTTGTGCCCATTATGAATGATTTTATATTCAAACTTTTAAAATAACAAAATATTTTGTTAATTTATTTAATAGAAGACGTGTGTAGTAAGGATGAAGAGTGAACATTAAATAAATACAAACAGGTTCTGTAGTAGATTTGTTTTAGTCCAGGACAGTGTCAAAGATTTATAATTTTTATAGTGGTTATTTGTGATTCTATAAAAAGATGTTTGATTGGGAGGAACAGAAAAATTGATTTTGGTATTAATTTGTTGTAAAAAAAATCAAATTTTTGGTTTGGTTTTATTTTAAGAAAGTTTTATTTACTATTATTTTTTGTTTCAGGAGAGGCATGTGGATTTCGAATAGTTATCTTAAATACCTTTTTAGTCAGAAACTGATTTTTTTATTACATTTTAGATTGTCCGAAAATTTAGCTAGTCTGAAAGAATTTGAAAATTTCTTGTCAACATATGAATTTGAAGGATTGATTTTTGCTTTATAGTAGAGAGCATCATTTCAAAATTTTCTCTGAATTTTTTAGTGGATTTGGCAATAAAAAATAACGAAATCTTTAATCTCAGGATTTTTGGGCTCCATATAATGTGACTATTATTGGTGTGTTTGGTAAACGCGTTGAGGAGGAAAGAAGCACGTTTGACTCTCTTAAAAGTTTCACTTTTATGTTTGGCAAACTTTTATTCTTCTGAACACAGAAGTGATTCTGTGTTTAAACGTACGTTCAGAAGAAGCTAAAATTTGTAGCTTCTGCGTTTCACGTTCATGGTGGCTGATTATCTTAGAAAATTAGGTGGAAATTTTATTTCTTTTTTACCAATCTTATCCTTCATTTTCTTCTATACAAAGGATACTAGTAACTATTACCATTCACAGTTCTCTATAGTTCTTCCAACTTGTTCTTAGTTCCAATTTTTTTTTCATCAAAATGGTTCAAATTTGTTTCAATCACTAGCAAAGTGAATATTTTAATTTTTTTTATTATTTTTAGTACTCACTTTCATATTTTAATTTTTATATTTTTATTGTATTTTATATTTATAGGATAAATATTTTTATATTATTTGTGTAGTATTCTAATTTCTCATGTTATATTTTTATATGAGTTTTTTTTATCATTTACTATATTATTTTTTATATGTATATTTTTTATGAAATTTTTTTATTTTTGTTTGACTTTGTTCATGTGATTTTTATTTATTTTATTATATTTTTTTTATTCATTGACAAATGTTGTTGATTTTTTTTATTATGCTCTAATTTTTAGATATTTTTATTATTATTTGTTCATATGAATTCTTTTTTTTTCTATCCTCCTTTACTGCATTGTATTTATGTTGTGTATGAAATTTTTTTATTTTTTTATTTAATTTTATTCATATGAATTTTATTTACCTTTTATTGTATTTTTTTTGTTCATATGATATATGTTGTTGGTTTTATGACATTTTTATTATTTCTTATCTATATCAATTTTTTTTATTCTTTGATGTACTCTATTTTTGTTTTGTATTAATTTTTTTATTTCTTATTCTGATTTTATAAAATTTGTAATTGTAATTATTGTATACTACATTTATTATCAAAATTTTATAATATAAATTATGATCTTATAAAAAAGACAAAATAAATAAAAACTAATTATAAGTAACAATAGAGTCATAGATAATGAAAAATAGTTGATACAATAAAGGAAATGGATTATAGTCCAAAATAATACTAAATTAAAGAGCACTGACCGTACTAAAAAAATTATAGAATATTTTTTTTTGTTTAATATTATAAAATTTATAGTACTCTTTTTCATATTTTTACTTTTTATTGTATTTATTTTATTTATATGATAAATATTTTTTATATTATTTTTGTTAGCGTTTTGATTTTGCATGTATATAAAAAAAATTATTTAAATTGATGTCTCTTTTGGTAATTTTTCATCTAAAAGTAATTTTGAGTAGTATAATCCAAACAACATTTATTTTACTATAATCAATTTTGATATAAAGATTGCCAATCATAAATCACGTTAACACAAACTTACTTTTCATCAAAATCAATTTTGCAAAATCAATTTTATGCAAACTCCGATTTACAAACTGTAATCCAAACACACACTATATCTTTAGCCTCAAAAAATGAGCTTAAGAATATTTTTAAATTATAACGAGTGTCTATCTCTTCCACAATTAGTGACTCTTAGAGTTCATCATTAGTGGGTACTTTTAAGGTCAACTGTGATGCTAATTATTCTAAAATTGGTAATCGTGTTGATTTTACTTGTGTTAATAGAGACTGGAATGGAAATTGATAATGTAGCTGTTTGAGAACGATTGAGAGTAATAATATTTTGCAAGAGAAGTTATTTGTTATTTGGAGAGGATATCTCCTAGCTTGGAATTTGGGACATAAAAAAAATTATCTGTGAAACGGATTGTACGAAGACTTTTAATCATGTTAATAATTTTCAAGATAGTTATGATTTTGTTGATCCATTGGTACTTAAAATTAGGGGTATCATGGCTTGGAAATAGTATGTTAAACTCTGTTTGATCTTGAGAGATGTAAATATAGTGACGGCCGGACATCATGACAAAGATGACGATGAAGTCTCATTCTCATCAAGTCGAACTTCCGTCACCTTAGAAGGAGTTTGAGAGTAGTATTTAGCAGGATTGCTCTACTTCTTAATTAGTTCCTTGGACTTTAATTTGTATCCTTTTTTGTTTGTTTGCTTCTTTTAAGTGTCTCTCTATTTATGTTATTATAAGTATAAAAAAATACATGTGTACACTAAAAATTACCTACTGCTACTAAATTAATTATTATATATTTGTATGTAATTATAATTATATATGTAGTTTAATTAATTTATTTTTAATATATATTTTATATTTTAATGTGTATTTTATATAGTGATTGATTTGATATAAATTTAACATGATTAAAAAAAGATCAATAATAAAAAAAATAATCCTAAATAATCCTTAATAATTATCCTAAAAGACAACAAAATTACTAACAAAAAAAATCTTTTCAGTCCTTAATATTTAATTTTATGAGATTAATTAGTCTTTTTGTCAATAATTTTTTTTAGAATTAGTAAAATATAACTACGTGGTACGTTGAATAACTGATCTATCTATTAAATATTAGTTTGGATTGACAAAATTATTTTACTAAAGACCTTGTTATTTTAATTAATAATAAATAGATAAAATTGATAATAACAAGTAGTAATGCCATTCTTATTAATATGTGTATCTTTTATTTAATTTTAATAAGTAAAAAAAATTTACCAATATTTTTCAATTCTTACACAATAAATTTAGACAATATATACAAAATAAGATAATAAAAAATAGAAAAAAAAAACTTTTAAATGATTTCTAACAATTATTTTAAAAGATAATGAAATTTTCGGCTGAAAAAATGACAACTAGTCTCATATAGCTGACAGATTAACAATTTAGTATGTTATGTAATTGTGCTCCGATAACTCTAGAGAAAGATCATTGACAAAAGAGCTAACTAATCTCATAGAGTTAATATCAAGAGTCGAAAATATTTTTTTTACTAAAAACCTCGTGATTCTTCAAAAAACTTGTTAAGAATTGAAATAGGTATTTACTTTAAAAAATAAATTATTAAATTTTAGAGTATAAAATATTTATTATATTGATTAATTTCACATTTGTTATTATTGCATATATTTAAAGGAACCTGTGTCTCAATTAGCTATGGGATACAAAAATCACACTGAAGAAAGAAGAAAAGATTGGATGCAAAAATGCTATATCCATGTCAAAAAAGTCGGCCATTAAATCAGTTATTATATATTTATATATAAATATAAATATAATTTAATTTATTTTTAATGTAATTTTTGTATTTTAATATATATGCTATATCAATGATTAATTTTAGTGTACGTCTATAAAGAATAATATTATGGCCAATGGTTAAACAGTAATATTTAAAAGTATTGACGAAAAATTGGTATTAAATTACTGGACTAAAAATATTAGATTATTAATTAAAAATATCAGTTAAAATGCATTGTCTTAAATCTTAATAGTATGATAGACATTTCAAAAAGGGAAAAAAAGAATCTAATATCTCTATCTTTTATTGATAAATATCTCAGGTTTTATCTTCCTTTAATTTGTCTCTGGTTACGGACACACATAGTCACATCCTATGGTACCTAGTTGAACGTGGGAGGGACAATATGCAAATGAAACACGGTTTAAAAAGGGGGAGCAAGAAATGACAAGTCCAATGTGTACTACATAAAATTGAAAAAGATTATTAGAAACTCATCAAAGGGATTAACTCAGATTAATTACAGAAAAAGTAAGAATGATTAGACTATGATTTATTTAGGTGCATTGCACTACTTAACTGGAAACAATGTGATCAAATTGGAAGACATGATTCTTAAAAAGCAAAAAATAAATAAAAAGAGACACAAACACCGTGTACTTGAGCTGTTGGTGTCTTTTCAATTGGACTACAAACCATAAAGCAGCAGAGGCAGAACAATTATTTGGGCCTCCCGTTAATCATACATATAATAATTTAGAGTCAACATTCATTTGGTCTCTATCCATTTACTAGTGGAACGATCTTTCACGAAAGAAAAAAAATGGTACATCCTGTTTCTAATCTTTCATCACAGATAACGAGATGAGTGAAAAAAAATAGACTTGGTAAATGGCAAAGAAGGTGATATTCCGGT
>NC_029794.2:118195658-118196350 GCF_000816755.2 Arachis ipaensis
GAGTTGGGAGTTGGTTTGGGTTTGGTGTTTTCTTTTAGTGGTGGTGCAACAAATTAGTTTCTTTTTTTCTTCTTTTAGTAATGTTATACAATTAATCTTGGGAGCGTCGTCCACTTTGTCTTTGCAGTACTTGAGGAATTAGTCATTGGACTTTCGGCCTTATGGATATTCTAGTGCAAACAAAAAAAAATGTTATACGACTAATAAATTTTAAAAAAAAAGTACAGGGAGACAATGAGAATATTAAATAATGTGAACAATAGATATGCTGGATATTGGTATACAGGTGATTATGTTGATTATTCTTAATTAGATAGTTATTTATTTTAATTCGATTTATTTATGCACAGTTAACAATGGTTAAATGTTCAATTCACTAGATGTACAAATGATTATTCTAATATTAGAATTTAGGAAGTAATTTAGGAGTAGAATATTTTTTTACTTTATTTAGTTAATTTTAAAATTCATTGTTCGTATTGTTTACAAAAATTATTTCTACCTAACAAAATTGAAAAATTATTGATTATTAACATTCAACCAATATTATAATAATATAAAAATAAATTGTTAACACGTTGTTTTATCTTTTTGGAGGGAGGGAGTGAATTGTAAGAAGAAGGAGGTGGAAGAGGTCGGTGGGAGCGATAGAGATGAGATCATGAGAATGATAGTTGTGCTATTGGGAGGAC
>NC_029794.2:118196737-118197003 GCF_000816755.2 Arachis ipaensis
TATTATAATATTTAAAAATAACGTGAAAATAATATAACGGGAGGCATCGAATTAAGAGAGGATTCAGTTATTCATTTTCTGACAATAAATTTTAGGAATAAATTAAATCGGCAATTTATTAATAATTCATATTAAAAAATAATAAAGTAAAATGTGGTTATCTTACATATAGCACACCAATTTTATAAATAATAAAATGCAATCTATGATGAGACTTTCAAACAAAATACAAAATTGTCTCAATTTTAATAAATATAAATCACATT
>NC_029794.2:118197639-118199199 GCF_000816755.2 Arachis ipaensis
AATTTAAATTATATGCATTATCAAATCTAAGAAAATTATATAAAAAGTTAATTAATTGTTTTTTTAATTTAAAAAATTTACACAAAAAGCATATATATGATTATTAAGTGATTATAAATGATCAGTACGTATAAAAAAAAACACACCCACACATATATATTGGTCCTTTACATAATTAAATAGGAGATTATGCAGGGTAAACACAGGTAATGGGTACTTGATTATCCGTTTGAATTCGAACAGAGCTGATTAAATTGATTTTGAAACCAATGGAGAATAATCGGATTCGATTCGAACTAAACCAATGACTCTTTCTAGTAATTGGTCTGAATAATGGTTTTGGGGTGCAGAACTCAAACCAATCCGTGAATCTGACCATATATTAATTAAAAAAAATTTAAAATATATATGTCTTTTAATATGTTTAGATTTTAATGTCTTTAGTATTTAGTATGTTTGGATTTTAATGTGTTTAATTTTTAATATATTTAGTGTTTAATATGTCTGAATTATTTCTATTGATTTTACATGTTTATTGTACTTATAGAGTTGGGTTAACCACCAAATATGCCCTCGAATTATTTAAACGCCGAAAAAAACATACTCAAATTTTATTATCGACAAAAATGTCTTCAAATAATTTAAAAACATAACAACAATACCCAACAGTAAATATATATTTTTAAAAAATACCTTAGAAATTGAATTTTGATACAACTTTTTGCAAGTATGATTATAAAAATAAGATATTATTATACATAAAAATTGGTAATTTTTCGTCAAGTATATATTTTTTTATAATTTTTTTTATTAACAATCAATAATACTTTTAAAAAATCACAAAACAATATATACTTAATAAAAAATTATCAAATTTTAAAAATAATAATGATTAAAAAAATGAGATATTATTATTCTTAAAATTTGGTGATTTTTCGTTGAGTATATATTTTTTTGTAATTTTTTTGTTAACAACTAATAATACTTTTAAAAAATAAAAAAATATATACTTAGAAAAAAATTACCAAATTTTAAAAATAATAATATCTTATTTTTAATTATGCTTGTAAAAAATCACATCAAAATTCAATTTTTAAGACCTTTTTGTAAATATATATTTACTATTGGGTATTGTTGTGTTTTTAAATTATTTAAAGGTATTTTTGTCGATAATAAAATTCGAGTGCATTTTTGTCAGCATTTAAATAATTCGAGGACGTTTTTGGTGGTTAACCTATAGAATTTTTAAGATAAAAATTTCGTTTTTTATTTTTTTTTATGAATTTTTATTTTATCGGGTACTCAATTACTCAAATCGAACCGATCCATTCTTAATCGATTTGGTTTAGTTTAAATACAAAAAAAAAAAAAACATAAACCTAAACTAAATCGAATCAATTATAATTTAATTGATTCGATTTTAATTTTACCCTAAACTTAAACCAACCCGATCCGTATTCACCCTAATTATGACCTTTTGCTTAAGCTAGTGTTTGATGCCAAGAAAAATGATACAAACATATAATATATGACAATTAGAAAATAATTGAATGATTAGAT
>NC_029794.2:118199376-118203482 GCF_000816755.2 Arachis ipaensis
TGTCCCATATTATTTCCGTGCTTCACAGGTACTAAACAATTTAATGAGCCAATTCACTTATTGTGTTGTGATGAAGGCAAGTGACAAGGTTGGCAATGGCATAATATCCATGCCAGAGCAATATTTTTTTTATAAAAGAAATATTTCATTTGAGACGAAATTTTATTTCAGTATAATTTTCAGTACACCTTAGTGATTTATTTATATTAATTTTTAAACTCAATTGAGAGTATGATAACACCATTTTATTAAATTGAAAGACAATACCATTGTGAAAATAAAAAATTGTTCACCAACCATAAAACATAGTCAAAATCTTTTTAAATAAAAAACTCAGAATAACATAAAACCAATTTTAAGATTATATATAACAGAGCATGCTACCATACTACTAAAAGAGCTTAGGGGGAAAACTAAATCTTATTTTGAAGGAGTAAATGTCCTTTTCGATTTCTAACCATTTGTTTGATGGAGTTTTTACCTTCTAAAAAATTTAAACACTTAAATTAGTTTCTATTTATTTTGATATATGTACGTTCCAATCCCTATTTACTTTAAGTAAATGTTTTTTTCGGTCCCTAATCAGAAACTGGAACGTACATATATAAAAGTAGATAGGGACCGATTTAGGTGTTTAAATTTCTTAAAGGGTGGGAAGTTTATCGAACAAATGGTTAAAGACCGAAATATAAAAAATAAAATTTAAATTTTTTTTAATAATTATTTAAGTAAACTAGTGAGCAAAAAAAAATTTAGGACAATTCACATAATCAAATCAAATGAACTCCAATATTACACAATTGTCCTAAAACCAAAAAACTGACATGCATACCCTGTTTTTGAGAATAATTCAATGTAAATTAAAGTTATTCAATTCGATTTACACTACTATATATAAATCGAATTAAATGGATTCGATTTAGCTATAGTAATAATAAATCAATTTGAATAGATTCAATTTACCAATTAAGAAAATTGTTTCTGGTTAATTCAAAACAGCTTATTTCGAATTAGCATGAGTTGGATACGCGCCAAGTAAATCGAGTCTAATTGATTCGATTTACTACACGCTAGGCCAGTGATATAAATCAAATTTAGTTAATTTGATTTAACAACAAATTTAACCTATATAAATATGACAAGAACATTAAATTTTCATTAGAGTGACACTCATAATGGCTAGTAAAGATAGTTTTTTAGTTCTCGTACGCTATAGAATGACGATTAAGAAAAAAACACGAGAGGGAATAAAATTTATTGATAAGGATTCGTTGAGTGTCTTTATCAAACCTTCTACGACTTTTGTTGAGTTGTAGAATACTGTATGTAATCCAAAAATTGGGACCGCATGGCATGAAACGGGTGAAGAAGTTATTTTATAGAATATCGAATTCTGTTGTTTGAGATAAGGTGAAGTATGACTCTTTTGTAATAGACAGTGATAAAGATGTGCAAGTTTTGTTTCACTATCGTCATTAATTTTTCGAGGTGAGAAACCCATGAACTATTTCCCAAGTTTGGGGATGTGGTCTCTAGTTCAGGAGGATCGAATCAGAATCATCAATCAGTAGCAACGGCAATAGCCTCTAGTTCAACCCCTATTGTTGCCTCTTCATCTATGTCTGTAATTGCACTTGCAGCAGTTTTGGTGGCATCTCTGTCCCTCGCAACAGATCTTAACCGCGATGATAATGGAGAAATAGGTGATAATCAATCTTTCGGTGAGCTTGCTATTGCGATGGCAGATACTCCTGATATGATCCCAGTCTCAGGGGAGGTTGGAGAACCATATGCCGTAAAAGATGTACCACGGGATGACGATGATGTGGAGCCCGCCATGATTGATGCAGATAGCGATGATGACCTAGGGAGGGGTATTTCAGTTGGGGGGTGGTAGAGCATCGAGCTTGGAAACTCAGCAATATCCTCCGCATTTTTTGACTTTAGACCTGGAGGCCATGACACAGCATGGGTTCCCGGATGTAGAATCTAGATTTGAGGCCAGAGATACACAGATACAGCAAGTCTAGCTAAGTTTCAAGTTGGTCAGCAATTTCAGAATAAAGAGGAAGTCGTCTTAAGTGTGAAGACTTATATCATCCGCCGTGGAGTTGAGTACAGAGTTCTAGAATCAGATCATGTCAAATACCATGAAAAGTATAAAGAGTTTGAAAACGGTTACAGATGGTTGATTCGGATCACTTTGGGCTGTAAATCGAATTCAATTGTTTCAATTTACTATCGGCCATAAATCGAAGTCCTTTGCTATGATTTACTATAGGCTGGGTTCTTTCAGAAGTGTATTCTTACTAAATCGAGTCTACTTATTATTTCGATTTTGTACCGAGTCTGATAATCGAATCTAATTGATTCGATTTACATTGAGAAAGTGTAAATCGAATCACATAGATATACAAACAAAATATACATGTAACTAATTTCACTTAAGACATTTACATAATATTTTTCCTCAATTGATTTATCTATGTGAATTACCCAAAAAATTATATTATACTTTCATATAATTCTCAACAATATTGTATATAAATATTTTGGACATGTTTATTTAAAACTTATGGATTTTATATTTATAAATAAATTAGTGTGCCTAAAAGTATTTTGACCATTCTTATAAGTGAAACTAGTCATATTAAATACTTGAACTAAATATACCAAATTCATAATAAGAAAGTTAGTTCTTGACATCTTTAAATTTCATAGAGCAAAATCCACTACTATACTCTATATATATGCAAGATGTTTTCGTCAAAGGCGTTAGGATAATGAATAATAATTTGTGGCGGTTTGGACCACATACAATAAAGTCCCCATTATTTGAGCCTATCAAAACCACCATGGTCCTCATTCCTCAATGATCATTACACTCTCATTAGCCCTCCATGTGCACTACTCTGATCTCTGTCAACATTGCCCTATAATAAACTTTGTGGATCCTAATATATATATATATGTACACCCCCTTCCCCTTACCTTAGCAAGGACCACCTTATATAGATACTTATTGTTGCATTAATTTCCCCAGGAGCAACACTTTTTCTATCTTTTTTTTTTGTTTTTTTCTATTCTTTCGTGATCGTTCGAATTTAAATATTAATCAGATTAAAATTAATATTTAAATTTAAATTAGACAGTTATTTTCATAATTTTCTTTTATTTATTTGACACTTTCTAAATAGATGATATCTTTTTTTTATATGCGACAGATAATAAACACATTGCAATATACATATTATTTTCTTTAATTTATGTTCTTGAATTTTAACATGGTACTAAAGTCATGTCTTTGTAAACTTTTAGAATTTTCTGCTACTCCAAACTCTTTTATAAGAATTCTTAACTTTTCTTTTCTAGTTAATTTTTTGAATCCTAACAATATCACTCCAAACTCTTTAATAATTTCACATTTTATTGTGTCCGAACTCAAGATGGTCATACTAGCTAGCTTTCATTTGAATTTGAGAAGAAGGTTAGAATGATATTAAAATACTAGTAGTTAGATTAGAATTTATATTTAAATTTAAATTAGAGACAATTATCTTTATGATTTTTTTATTTGTTTGATATATCTTAATAAGCGGTACCTTCAATTTTATCATATGCGACAAAAAGTACTAGACGCATTACAATATAGAATATACATATCCTTTTCTCTAATCTCTTGGTTTCTAACACTGCTAAGTTCCATATATTCAGTTTGATTGATAATTAAGATGGTTGATAAAATAGGATAGCCTAATCTTGCACCATGCTTTAATTGAAACCTAAACTAGATTTTCCCATCACAAACATACATATATATAGACCTCTCACATTAATTTATAATTATGGATTTTGGGGATATATACATATATAAGAGACTAAGAGCCTTTCATATTATGAAGAATATTTATTTGATTTGGAAACGAGTTTAGTGCTTACAAGAGTAATGTTTGTTGAAACGACAAATATGCTTTCAGTGAGAAGCAGGTCATGAAGGTACGTATAGACCCTGCAACTTTTCTATGCCAATAATTGTCTATTTCATTTTGATTTTTTTCTTCTTATTCTTTGCTAATCACATTAATTATTATATATATATTTTTTGT
>NC_029794.2:118203509-118231446 GCF_000816755.2 Arachis ipaensis
ATTTTTATATATATAAACAAAAGAAAAGTTTAACATTATTGTAAATGTTTCTTATTAAGCACTAACATATATACAAGTAGTTTTCCGTGCATGCTTTTGTTAATCAAAATCCATAGTTTTTGTTAAAGATTGTTAAAGGCACACAGATCATCACTGTCCCTTTCTATAAATGAAAAAATTTCCCCCAAAAATTAGCCTTTTCATTATTTGAGTTATCTTTTACGAAAATATAAAACATTTTGCTGACATTCTTTTTTAAAGGGTTCTGCTTGTACTATCAAAATAATTGTTGAGCTCAATTTTTATTCTTTTACTATGACTCCATCTTCTGACATTAATGTAACTCTTTGAATATGATTCAACCAAGAAATATTATTCGTAGAAAAAATTATTTAATATTAAATTTCTACTTACTATATATTATTGTTCCACATATATGATGAAGGGAATGTCACCATCACTATACAGAAATAATAGTAGTACTCAATTTAATAACATAAGAATAATATCTAGATAACACCATTTTGTTTTTTTATGGAGTTTGATATTTTTATTTTTTACGATATTTTTTATTTTGGCTGGTCAAACTTAATTTATTGCGGATCTAAACTTTATTTAAGAATTTGTTGTTAGTTAATAAATTATTATAAATAAAAAATTAAATTCAAATTTTCAATACTTATTTAAATAGACTAATAAATTAACTACTAAATTAGTCTAAATTAGTTTGGGGTTTGATATTTATATGACATTAGAAAATCCTAATTGATGAAAAAGATTGTATGAGGAAGGATGTGATGTGATGTGAGAAGAGAGAAGAAGGAGGAAAATGAGAAAGGACAGTTGATAGCATTAAAAGCCCAAAGAGGGGCCCAATTAGATGGCTCAAGATCTTATGGCAACGTAGCAATTGGTAACCTCTATTTTTGGTTTGCCTTAATTCAATTCAATACCCTGCACACAATGTGTACCTTTCTTTCTCTTTCTCTTTTTTATTTTTATTTTTTTTTTAAATCGAAAGGAGATATCACCACTTAATTCTCTTCATATTAGGTTAAACTAATTCCTATGACCTAGGCTGAAAGAGCCAAATAACCTATAGTTCTATATTTGAACTCAAATATTTCACGGTTAATCCTTAAACACTTATTTTTAAGTAAATATTACTGTATTATTTATTAATGGGTTATGCTATATGTACACTAAAATTAGCCATCAAAATTAGCCACTAGTATAAAATATATGTTGAAATATAAATACACATTGAAAATAAATTAAACTACATATATTTATACATAAATACATTGGTGGTTGATTTTAGTGGCTGATTTTAGTGTACAAATAACATTTTTCTTTATTAATTATACAAATTTTAATTTTTTATTGTTATATTTAATATTAATAGTTCAGATTTAAAAAGATAATATGTAAACCTGCTGATTTGTTTGTTACTTTTAATAACAAATCATTTTTTAGAAATACTATCTCTACTTTTCCCAATGTATATTAGCATTCACCTTAGTTTACCTCCTTTAATTCTGTCCCACAAAATTTTACAATTTGTTTATTTTAAAGAATTAACCTTAAAAAGTTTTAATTAGTCGTACAATATGTGACTTTCGTATTTTAATTTCTGCCAAAAAAGGGGTTTTAAAATATTTGATTTGGTTTTCAGTACTATTTATTACTTCATTAAATATTAACATACATGTTAATAAATTGACAATTTAGTTGTCAGTTAGTATTTAAAAGAAAAAAAAACTAATAATTACAAATTCCAAAAGAAATAAATTCTAATTTTACATGAACCAAAAACCAAAATCATCTATTTAAGAACAACCAACAAAATTTATCTAAGTGCTGAAATTAGAAAAGTTTAATTTTTTGAAACAATGATTTACTTTGTTATTTAAATGGATACGTAAGTTTGTAATATTTTTTAGTAATAAATACTTGAAAAAATTTACATTATTTTTGTCAATATAACAATAATACTGATGTAAAAGAATTTTACACAGAACAGATAAAAAATTGAATTCAAGTTAACAATTTCGCAGTGGACCCGTCATTTGAATTGTACATTATGAAAAGCATATTTTATGGGTTGTCAAATTCTCAGATCCCTTTTGCTTCATGATTAGTACATATCAGATAGATATCACTTACCCTTATATATATATGCATTGCATGTTCATATTTAATTTGCATGCATGCATGCAACCAACCAAGCATATATACATACTTTCCATTTAGAGCGGGTAATTACGGTTTTTATTTTAATATTAACGAATGAGATATAACATTTTGGTAATTAATTAAGTGGTAACCATGAATAAATATTGCAACAATTCTAGAAGAAGGAAGTAATAATAATAAAATAATTTACAATATCATCACTTATGTAAAATTTTGAGAAATGCATGACAAATAAGTCTTCAAATTTTTATTGTAAAAACAATTAATTTTTTTTTTATCAAATTCCTATCCGTTCTTAATCCGCGCGTTACCAAAAAGATGCAACATTATTATATAACTTAATGATAAATTTAAAATAGAACAGACTTTTATGTAAAAAAAAAAAACCGTACTAAATTATTTATTATTGATCTTCTCTTAGTCGCTAAGAAATTTTTGCATTTAATGAGAGGTCTTTGGTTCAACATCCACTTAAAAACATATTTTTATATAAGTATACAACATATATGTTTACACCCTGGGTCGAACTATCCGATCCGGGATGTTCAGTAACAAAGCGACCGACCTCTTCAGGTCAGGCTATCCGACCTCTTCTCAAAGAGCTCGGTCAAATCGACAGGAAAGCCCAAAAAGGGGCCCAACTTAAGGAATACGACCCAAATCCAAAGGCATCCCAAGCCTACAGAGAGAAGGGCAGTTCCCTTGAAGATAAGCTGACCTCACTCAAAGATAAGATAAGATAAAGATAAAATAACTAACTTATCTTATCTAAAGAAGGTCACTCCACACTATTATAATTACACTGGAGCACCCAGGTATAACTCATACTCTGATTCTACATAAAAACCTGCTAATACCCTTGCTAACTTAAGCATCGGAGTCCCTTGCAGGTACCCCCACCCTCCAGTGACAAAGGATCAGCAGTGCAGCTAGATCAACATGTCGGACACAACAGCTCCGGCCGTCACTCACCAGCCGGACACATCATCTTCGACCAGCACAGAAGATCTCGTCCGAGATCGACCTACAGTTTCAAGCAACCCTCGGAACATTGGCGCCGTTGCCGGGGAACTTGGAAGTCATCCCATCACCATGGCGGACGACCATGACAATGACCACGATTCAGATCTAGAGGATAGAACACCGCACAAAAAACGCGGGCAATACGCTGAAAGATACCCCATAATCTAACGGGGACAAAAACTCATCAAATCCAGGAGTGATAGAAGCGCTTCAAGATCGTTTAAAGCAACTTGAAAAAGAAACCCAGCACTAACGAGAAGTTGGGAAGGATCTACAAAGAGAGGTAAGGTGACACCGAGAATTAGAAGATAAACTTCTAAAACTCGAAGCCGATCTCAAAGCCAAAACTACTCGGTCCACCCTTGAGGGTAACTCTCGCAAAGATCCAGATCCATTCACTAGGAAAATCATGAAGACCAAAATCCCCAAGGACTTCAAACTTCCGGATATGACTTTGTACGATGGCACTACAGATCCCAACCATCACCTCAGCAATTTCAGAAGTAGAATGTACCTCACCGATGCCTCAGATGCAGTTCGCTGCAAAGCTTTTCCAACAACTCTCACAAAAACAGCAATTAGATGGTTCGACAACCTACCTCCAAAGTCCATCTCAAGCTTTGACGAGTTAGCCAAAAAGTTTCTGGCCAGATTCTCTGATGAGCGGATATTTTATACGCTTTTTGGGGTTAATTTCATATAGTTTTTAGTATATTCTAGTTAGTTTTTAGTTTATTTCCATTAGTTTTTAGGAAAAATTCATATTTCTGGACTTTACTATGAGTTGTGTATTTTTCTGTAATTTCAGGTATTTTTCTGGCTGAAATTGAGGGAGCTGAGCAAAAATCTGATTCAGGCTGAAAAAGGACTGCTGATGCTGTTGGATTCTGACCTCCTTGCACTCAAAGTGGATTTTCTGGAGCTACAGAACTCGAAATGGCGCGCTTCCAATTGCGTTGGAAAGTAGACATCCAGGACTTTCCAGAAATATATAATAGTCCATACTTTGCTCAAGGATAGATGACGTAAACTGCTATTCAACGCCAGTTCTCTGCCCAATTCTGGCGTCCAGCGCCAGAAAAGGATTAAAAGTTGGAGTTCAACGCCAGAAATGGATCCAAACCTGGCGTTGAACACCCAAAACAGCCTTATGCATGTGAATTATTTAAGTCTCAGCCCCAGCACACACCAAGTGGGCCCCAAAAGTGGATCTCTGCACCATCTGTCATAGTCTACTCACTTTTTGTAAACCTAGGCTACTAGTTTAGTATTTAAACAACTTTTAGAATATTATTTTGTATCTCATGACATTTTAGACTCGCAATTCAACTGATAAATACAATTGGCTTCCTAACTAAGAATTGCAAGATAACCGTAGATTGCTTCAAACCAACAATCTCCGTGGGATTCGACCCTTACTCACGTAAGGTATTACTTGGACGACCCAGTGCACTTGCTGGTTAGTGGTACGAGTTGTGAAAAGTATGATTCACAATTCGTGTACCAAGTTTTTGGCGCCGTTGCCGGGGATTGTTTGAGTTTGAACAACTGACGGTTTATTTTGTTGCTTAGATTAGGAAAATTTTTCCTTTTGGTTTAGAGTCTCTTATTATTGTTCTTGGTTAAAAATATCCTTTGTTGAATTCTCAGCTCATTATCATGGTGCAGCAAAGTTGCCAGTATTTTGGTCTTCCACAGGAAGAACCTACAGAGTTTCTGGCACAGTTTTTACAAATTGCTGACACAGTACATGATAAGAAAATAGATCAGGATGTCTACAGACTATTACTGTTTCCATTTGCTGTAAGAGATCAGGCTAAGAGGTGGTTAAATAACCAACCTAAGGCCAGCATAAGGACATGAAAACAGCTGACAGAAAAATTCCTGAATCAATACTTTCCCCCAAAACGGATGACACAGCTAAGGCTGGACATCCAAGGCTTTAAACAAGGAGATAATGAATCTCTTTATGATGCCTGGGAGAGATACAGAGAGATGCTACGAAAATGCCCCTCTGAAATGTTTTCAGAGTGGGTTTAGTTAGACATCTTCTATTATGGGCTTGCAGAAGGAGCTCAGATGTCTCTAGATTACTCAGCTGGTGGATCTATCCACATGAAAAAGACTATTGAAGAGGCTCAAGAGCTCATTGATACAGTTGCCAGGAATCAACATCTGTACCTAAGCAGTGACCCTTCCATGAAAGAAGAGGTTAAAACAGTAACTGCTGAACTCAGTCCTGTAAAATAAGCTGCTGAATTCAATCAGCAATTGGACTTTCTAACAAAGCAGTTAGCCGAATTCAAGGATAAACTACAAGAGACAAGGATGGCTAATATAAATATGGAAGAACAATTGAAGCAAACAAAGCAGCAGCTGTCAAGGCAAATAACAGAAGAATGTCTTGAAATAAAGATTCCATTTGCAGAAGCACTTGAGCAAATACCTTCTTATGCCAAGTTTATGAAAGAGATCTTGAGTCATAAAAAGGATTGGAGAGAAATAGAAAGAGTTCTCCTCACTGAAGAATGCAGTGCAGTCATTCTGAAGAGCTTCCCTGAAAAGCTTAAAGACCCTGGGAGTTTTCTGATACCATGCATATTAGAAGGTCAATGCACCAAGACAGCTTTATGCGATCTTGGGGCAAGCATCAACCTAATACCTGCGTCTACTATCAGAAAGCTTGGCTTAACTGAAGAAGTTAAACCAACCCAGATATGTCTCCAACTTGCTGATGGCTCCACTAAATACCCATCAGGCGTGATTGAAGACATGATTGTCAGAGTTGGGCCATTCGCCTTTCCCACTGACTTTGTTGTGCTGGAAATGGAGGAGCACAAGAGTGCTACTCTCATTCCAGGAAGACCCTTCCTAGCAACTGGACGATCCCTCATTGACGTCCAACAGGGGAAAATAACCCTGAGAGTCAATGATGATGAGTTTAAGTTGAACGCTGTCAAAGCCATGCAGCACCCTGACACATCAAAAGACTGCATGAAAGTTGATCTTATTGACACATCTTTAAAGATGCTCAGCCTGATTTAGAGGATTCAGAGGACATGAAAGAGCCTCTGAAATTTCTTCTGGAAGAAGAAAAACCTCCTAAACCCGAGCTCAATCCATTACCACCATCCTTGAAATATGCATTTCTGGGAGAAGGTGACAGTTTTCCAGTGATCATAAGCTCTGCCTTAAATTCACAGGAAGAGAAAGCACTTATTCAAGTGCTAAGGTCACACAAGACAGCTCTTGGATGGTCCATAGGTGACCTTAAGGGCATAAGCCCAGCTAGATGCATGCACAAAATCTTATTGGAGGATAATGCTAAACCAGTGGTTCAATCACAGAGACGGCTAAATCCAGCCATGAAGGAAGTGGTGCAGAAAGAGGTCACCAAATTACTAGAGGCTGGGATTATTTATCCTATTTCTGATAGCCCCTAGGTGAGCCCTGTCCAAGTCGTCCTAAAAAAGGGAGGCATGACAGTGATTCATAATGAAAAAAATGAACTGGTTCCTACAATAACAGTTACAGGGTGACGCATGTGTATTGACTACAGAAGGCTCAATACAGCCACCAGAAAGGATCAGTTTCCTTTACCATTCATAGACCAGATGCTAGAAAGACTATGCTCAAAGCTGAAGCTAGATTAAAAGCTCAGCAAGGTCCAGCTAAAGACAATAAAGAAGCGCTTGCTGGGAGGCAACCCAGCCATGGGGCATCAATCCTCTAAGCATTTTGCCCTATTTTTTATTTTTATTTTTATTTATTTATATAAAGTTCACTGACACTAAGGTAAAGAATCAATTGCATAAATTCACAGGGTTACAGAAGGAATCTGCATTCAAAACAGAGAAAAAGAGCTCACTGGCAAGAAAACGCCAGTGAAAGTCCATTTTGGGCGTTTAGCGCCCAAAAGGGGCATCCAGTGGGCGCTGAACGCCAGTAAAGATAGCTATCTGGCGTTCAACGCCAGAAAAGGGCAACAACTGGGCGTTGAACGCCCAGGAGAGCAGCAGTTGGGCGTTCAAACGCCAGGATAGTGGGGAGGAGGTAAAAATCATTCTTCTTCATATTTTTTCATTCTAATTTTAAAATTCCATGTTTTTAATTCATGATTTCTTGCATAAACATGTTAAGAACCTTGATTTCAAAAATCCCTCTTTAAAATATCAAATGTATCTTAATCCATAAGCACCAAGCCTCTTTGCAAATTCAATCCAACTCTTTTCAAATCTTTTTTTTAAAACAAATCTATCTTTTCAACTCATCAATATCTTTTTCAAAATCTCCACTTTATCTTTTTCAAAATCTAGATCTATCTTTTTCAAAAATCTTTCATATCTTTTCAATTTTAAACTATATCCTCTCTTATCATATCTTCTATCTTATCTTTTCCAAATCAATCTTTTTATCATATCTTTTCAAAATTTTCGAACCCACCCCCTCCCTTTATATATGGGTTCGGCCTCCACCCTCCTCCATCAACAATTGCACCTAGCTCTCCTTCTATCCCTCTCCTTTCTTTTCTTTTGCTTGAGGACAAGCAAACCTCTAAGTTTGGTGTGTTTATCCGTGATCACTAAGAGCATGGCTCCTAAGGGAAAACAACCCACTTCAAGAGGCAAGAAAGAGAGCATTCCAAAACCACTTTGGAATCAAGGGAAGTTCTTATCTAAAGAACATGCAGACCATTATTACAAAATAATGGGTCTAAGATCAGTGATCCCGGAAGTTAGATTCGAGCTGAAAGAAGACGAATATCCGGAGATCCAGGAGCAAATTCGAATCAGGAACTGGGAGGTCCTAGCTAATCCTGAGACAAAAGTGGGAAGGAATATGGTCCAGGAGTTCTATGCTAATATGTGGCAGACTGACAAGCAAAAACTATCTGGAACTGCTTTCTATGAATATCGGACCGTAGTTAGAGGAAAGATTGTTCATACCATCCCCGACAAGATCAGAGAGATCTTAAAGCTACCTCAGCTGAAAGATGATCCAAACTCTTTCAACAGGAGAATGATGAGAACAGACAAGGGCCTGTATAAGATTCTAGAGGATATATGTATCCCTGGAGCAAGTGGACCACTAGCACGAAGGGTGTCCCAAATCAACTCAAAAGGGAAGATCTCAAACCAGTCGCCCGAGGATGGCTGGACTTCATTGGGCATTCTCTGCTGCCCACTAGCAACCGTTTTGAAGTCACTGTTAAAAGAGCAGTGATGATCCATTGCATCATGATGGAAAAAGAAGTGGAAGTTCATCAACTGATTTCAACTGAATTCTACAAAATTGCCAATAAAAATTCTAAAGAGGCCAGGTTGGCTTATCCAAGCGTGATTTCTCTGCTCTGCAAGGACGCTAGAGTAAGGATGGGAATAACTGAGTATATCTCAGTTGAGAAACCAATCACCAAAGCATCAATGGAAAAACAACAAGCACAGGACGATCCCATCAAAAAGAAAACACAGGAATTTCTCCCAGAAATCCCTCAATCTGAATTTTAATAAGAGAAATTCTAATTAGTTACATGTGGTGGCAATACTTTCTGTCTTCTGAATGAATGCTTGAACAGTGCATATGTCTTTTGAATTTATTGTTTAAGACTGTTAAATATATTGGCTTTTGAAAGAATGATGAACATGAGACATGTTATTGATAATCTGAAAAATCAAAAAAATGATTCTTGAAGCAAGAAAAAGCAGCAAAAAAAAAAAAAGAGCCAATAGCCCTTAAAACCAAAAGGTAAGGGTAATAAAAAGGATCCCAAGGCTTTGAGCATCAGTGGATAGGAGGGCCTAAGGGAATAAAATCTTGGCCTAAGCGGCTAAACCGAGCTGTCCCTAACCATGTGCTTGTGGCGTGAAGGTGTCAAGTGAAAACTTGAGACTGAGCGGTTAAAGTCAAGGTCCAAAGCAGAAAGAAGACTGTGCTTAAGAACTCTAGACACCTCTAATTGGGGACTTTAGCAAAGCTGAGTCACAATCTAAAAGGTTCACCCAATTATGTGTCTGTAGCATTTATGTATCCGGTGGTAATACTGGAAAACAAAGTGCTTAGGACCACGGCCAAGACTCATGAAATAGCTGTGTTCAAGAATCATCATACTGAAATAGGAGAATCAATAACACTATCTGAATTCTAAGTTCCTATAGATGCCAATCACTCTGAGCTTCAAGGATAAAGTGAGATGCCAAAACCGTTCGGAAGCAAAAAGCTACTAGTCCCGCTCATCTAATTAGAATCTGAGCTTCACCCAAAAACTCTGAGACATTATTGCTTCTCAACCTATTAGTCTTCTATTTTATTTGTCTAGTTGCTTGAGGACAAGCAACAGTTTAAGTTTGGTGTTGTGATGAGCGAATATTTTATACGCTTTTTGGGGTTAATTTCATATAGTTTTTAGTATATTCTAGTTAGTTTTTAGTTTATTTCCATTATTTTTTAGGAAAAATTCATATTTCTGGACTTTACTATGAGTTGTGTGTTTTTCTGTAATTTCAGGTATTTTTCTGGCTGAAATTGAGGGAGCTGAGCAAAAATCTGATTCAGGCTGAAAAAGGACTGCTGATGCTGTTGGATTCTGACCTCCCTGCACTCAAAGTGGATTTGCTGGAGCTACAGAACTCGAAATGGCGCGCTTCCAATTGAGTTTGAAAGTAGACATCCAGAGCTTTCCAGCAATATATAATAGTCCATACTTTGCTCAAGGATAGACGATGTAAACTGCCATTCAACGCCAGTTCTCTGCCCAATTCTGGCGTCCAGCGCCAGAAAAGGATTAAAAGTTGGAGTTCAACGCCAGAAATGGATCCAAACCTAGCGTTGAACACCCAAAACAGCCTTATGCACGTGAATTGTTTAAGTCTCAGCCCCAACACACACCAAGTGGGCCCCAGAAGTGGATCTCTGCACCATCTGTCATAGTCTACTCACTTTTTGTAAACCTAGGCTACTAGTTTAGTATTTAAACAAATTTTAGAATATTATTTTGCATCTCATGACATTTTAGACCTGAACTTTGTACTCTTTGACGGCATGAGTCTCTAAACTCCATTGTTGGGGGTGAGGAGCTCTGCTGTGTCTCAATGAATTAATGCAAGTATTTCTGTTTTCTATTCAAACATGCGTGTTCCTATCTAAGATATCCATTCGCGCCTAACTATGGAGAAGGTGATGATCAGTGACACTCATCACCTTTCTCAATCCATGAATGTGTGTCTGACAATCACCTCCGTTCTACATCAGATTGAATGAATATCTCTTAGATTCCTTAATCAGAATCTCCGTGGTATAAGCTAGATTGATGACGGCATTCATGAGAATCCGGAAAGTCTAAACCTTGTCTGTGGTATTCCGAGTAGGATTCTGGGATTGGATGACTGTGACGCACTTCAAACTCGCGAGTGCTGGGCGTAGTGACAGACGCAAGAGGATAGTAAATCCTATTCCGGTACGACTGAGAACCTGCAGATGATTAGCTGTGCGGTGACAGCGCACTTGGACCCTTTTCACTGGAAGGATGGATGGTAGCCATTGACAATGGTGATCCACCAACACACAGCTTGCCATAGAAGGACGTGCGTGCGTGAATCAGAGGACAGAGGAAAGCAGAGATTCAGAAGACAAAGCATCTCCAAAACTCTAACATATTCTCCATTACTGCATAACAAGTAACCTTTAACCCATGCTCTCTTGTTTATTCGCATTTCAACTGATAAATACAATTGACTTCCTGACTAAGAATTGCAAGATAACCATAGATTGCTTCAAACCAACAATCTCCGTGGGATTCGACCCTTACTCACGTAAGGTATTACTTGGACGACCCAGTGCACTTGCTGGTTAGTGGTACGAGTTGTGAAAAGTGTGATTCACAATTCGTGCACCATTCTCCATCCAAAAAGATAAGGCTAAGCACGCCTCCAGTCTATTAGGAATCAAGCAAGGAGATCGGGAAAGTCTTCGCAACTACATGGAAAAATTCAACAAAACATGCCTAGACATACAAAGCCTACCGACAGAGGCCGCCATCATGGGCCTCATCAATGGCGTACGAGAGGGACCTTTTAGCCAATCTATATCAAAGAAGTATCCCACATCTCTGAACGAAGTGCAAGAATGAGCGGATAAATACATCAACATGAAAAAAATTCTCGACTAGGAGAAACCTTAAAATCCGAATTCACCTACCGAGACAAAGACAAATAGTCCAAAAAGAAGGAAGATCGTCAAGGGGAAAAAATTAAAAAATATCATAATTACACCCCTCTTAGGGTGTCCCTGGTGGATGTTTACAAAGAAGTCTGCCACACAGAAAAAATAACCACAGCTCGATCACTCAAAGGCAAAAGAGGAGGAGGAAACCGGAATGAATATTGTGAATACCATCGAGTCCGTGGGCACTCCACCAACGAATGCTTTGACTTAAAAAATGTCATAGAAAAATTAGTGAGAGAAGGAAAACTAGATCGGTATCTGGCCACCCGGGACGATGAGCAAAGAAAAAGGAGAAGAGACGAGGAGGTTGGAAGAACCAAGCGATCACCTCGTACACCAGAAAGACATGTCCATATGATACACGGAGGATTCGCTGGAGGAGGAATCTCCAAATCATCTCGCAAAAGATATCTCAAAGAAGTATATCATGTCGAAGGAAAGGAGGAAGCACCTGACATCCCCGCAATTACGTTTACCAAGGAAGATGCATCCGGCATCATCTCAGGACACGACGATCCCATGGTCATCACCATTATACTGGCAAATGCAAATCTCCACCGTACACTGATAGACCAAGAGAGCTCCGCCGACATCTTATTCAAAACTGCCTTCGACAAGCTTGGCCTGGAAGATAAAGAACTCAAAGCATATCCAAACAGCCTTCGGATACGTCCCGCTACACACAACCTTCGGAAAAGGAAACCAATCCAGAACACTCAAAATAGACTACATCGTGGTCGACGTGAGTTCAGCCTACAACGCCCTGATAGGTCGGACAACATTAAGTCAACTCGGCGCAATAGTTTCAACTCCACATCTATGCATGAAATTTCTAACTGCAGACGGGATAGCTACGATAAAAGCAGATCAGAAGATAGCGCGCTGCTGTTATAACGAAAGTCTAAACCTCAGAGGCAGAGGAGAAGAATTCCACACAATCGAATTCGGTGGAGTTCAGAGGCGAGAAGAACTCCGTCCACAACCTGAAGGCGAAATAGAGAAAGTCCAGATCGGAGACATCCCAGACAAAACAACCAATATCGGCACGACTCTAAAAGGAGATATAAAAGAATCACTCGTATAGTTCTTATGAGACAACGTCGACCTCTTTGCGTGGAAGGCTGCAGACATGCCAGGCAAAGACCCCGAGTTAATGTGTCATAAGCTAGCAGTCTACCCTGGATCTCGGCCAGTACAACAGAGGCATAGAAAGCTCGGACCCGAAAGATCCCAAGCTGTGGAAGAGCAGGTACAAGCTCTACTGGAGGTAGGATTCATAAGAGAAGTCAAGTACACACTATGGTTAGCTAATGTCGTCTTGGTGAAAAAATCAAACGGGAAGTGGCGAATGTGCACCGACTATACAGATCTCAACAAAGCCTGCCCAAAAGACCTTTATCCACTCCCAAGTATCGACGCTCTGGTAGATGCCTCCTCCGGATATAAATACCTCTCATTTATGGATGCATATTCCGGATACAATCAAATCCCTATGTATCCACCCGATCAAGAAAAGACCTCATTTTTAACACCAAAAGTAAATTACTGCTACATTGTGATGCCTTTTGGTTTCAAGAACGCGGAAGCTACTTATCAAAGGCTAATGAATAAAGTCTTTTCAGGTCATATCGGAAAAGTCATGGAAGTCTACGTGGACGACATGTTAATAAAAACACAAAGTGAAGAGACATTATTGTCCGACCTGGTCCAAGTGTTCGACACTATAAGGAAGTATGGCATGCGACTCAATCCTGCAAAATGCACCTTTGCAGTAGAAGCAGGAAAGTTCTTAGGTTTTATGCTCACACAAAGAGGAATTAAGGCAAATCCGGATAAATGCCAGGCCATACTCAACATGAAGAGCCCAACTTGTGTCAAAGAGGTACAACAACTCAACGGGAGACTGGCAGCCTTATCCAGATTCCTAGCGGGATCAGCGATAAGGTCTCTTCCTTTCTATGCTACTCTAAGGAAAGGAAAGAAGTTCGAATGGACAACGGAGTGCGAACAAGCCTTCCAAGATTTCAAAAGATTTCTAGGACGGCCACCTATCCTATCTCGGCCACGAGAAGAAGAACCACTCATATTATACCTCGCAGTAGGGAGTCGGGCAGTAGCCTCGGCACTAGTTCGAGAAGAGGACAGTAGGCAACAACCTGTATACTTCATCAGTAAAGCATTACAAGGATCCGAGCTGAACTACCAAAAAATAGAAAAGTTTGCCTATGCTCTCATACTAACATCTCGACGACTTCGCCCGTACTTCCAAGCTCACACCATTAAGGTTCGGACCAACCAGCCCATAAAAGGGATATTGCAGAAAACAGATCTAGCAGGCAGAATTTTACAATGGGCAGTCGAGTTATCCGAGTTTGACCTCCAATATGAAGCTCGGACAGCCATCAAATCACAGTACTTAGCCGACTTCATTGCAGAATTCACAGACACCCCGGAAACCCCCACAGAATGGAATCTCTACGTGGACGGTTCCTCGAATAAGACAGGAAGCGGCGCAGGTGTGATAATTGAAAGTAATCAAGGAACCCATATCGAACTCTCTCTCAAATTCGGGTTTCCTGCCTCAAACAACCAGGCGGAATATGAGGTACTACTAGCTGGTTTAAAGCTGGCTAAAGAGGTCGGAGCTCAAAGACTCATTATCTTCAGCGACTCACAAGTGATCACTTCACAAATAACGGGGAGCTACCAAGTCAAGGACCCCAATATGAAAAAGTACCTGGGTAAAACCAGGGAACAGCTCGGACAATTCCGGGAATATGAGATCCGTCACATACCCCGCGAACAGAATGTCTGAGCTGACGCACTCTCAAAACTAGCCAGCACCAAACCAGGAGGCAACAATAGAAGCCTCATCCAGGAAATACTACAGAACCCGTCAATCTCGGAAGAGAAAAAAGTCCTAGCCATAACAGGTCTAGATCAAGGATGGATGACTCCTATAATTAACTACCTCAAAACAGAAACGCTTCCTACAGATGAGAAGGAGGCAAAATGGTTAAAATGGGAGGAACAATACTACACTATCATAAACAATACTCTATACAAAAGAGGAATTTTAATACCATTGTTAAAATGTGTACCGACTTCCAATACGAAGGAAGTTCTAGAAGAAATACACAGTGGCATCTGTGGCAATCATCTCGGAGCACAAGCGCTCACCAAAAAAGTACTCCGGGCAGGATTTTATTAGCCAACTCTACAAAAAGAGGCCACAGAGTTCGTGTTCATACCCTGGGTCAAGATGTCCGACCCGGGATGTTTAGCGACAAGCTGACCGACCTCTTCAGGTCAGACTATCCGACCTCTTCTCAAAGAGCTCGACCAATGACCGACCTCTTCACAAAGAGCTCGGCCAAAATGCTACAGAGGCCCAATAAAGGCCCAAATAGAAGGAACACAGCCCAATCCAAAGGCGGCTCAAGCCTACAGAGAGAAGGGCGGTTCCGTTGAAGATAAGCTGACCTCGCCCAAAGATAAGATAAAATAAGATAACTAACTTATCTTATCTAAGAAGGTCACTTCTCACCATTATAAATACACTGGAGCACCCAGGTATAACTCATACTCTGATTCTACTAAAAACCTGTTTAATACCCATGCTAACTTAAGCATCGGAGTCTCTTGCAGGTACCCCCCACCCTCTGGTGGCCAAGGATCAGCAGTGCAGCAAGTCCAACAAGTCGGACACAACAGCTCCGGCCGCCACTAGCCAGCTGGACACGTCATCTCCGACCAGTACCGAAGATCTCATCTGAGATCGACCTCCAGTTTCAGGTAACCCTTGAAACATTGGCGCCGTTGCCGGGGAACCTGGAAGTCATCCCATCACCATGGCGGACGACCATGACAACGACCACGATTCAGATCTAGAGGACAGAACGCCGCACAAAAATGCGGACGCTACACCAAAAGATACTCCAGAATCTAACGGAGACAAAAACTCATCACATCCGGGAGTAATAGAAACGCTTCAAGATCGCCTAAAGCAACTTGAAAAAGAAAGCCAGCATCAACGAGAAGTTGGCAAGGATCTACAAAGAGAGGTAAGGCGACGCCGCGAGTTAAAGGACAAGCTCCTAAAACTCGAAGCAGATCTCAAGGCCAAAACAACTCAATCCGGTCACGAAGATAGCCCCCACAAAGATCAAGACCCATTCACCAAAGAGATCATGAAAGCTAAAGTCCCAAAGGACTTCAAAGCTCCCAACATAACCCCGTACGACGGCACATCAGATCCAAGCCATCATCTTAGCAATTTCAGAAGCAGGATGTATCTCACGGAGGCCTCAGATGCAATCCGTTATTCTCCATCCCAAAGGACAAAGCCAAGCACGCCCCAAGTCTATTAGGAATCAAGCAAGGAGATCGGAAAAGTCTCCGCAGCTACATGCAAAGATTCAACAAAGCATGTCTGGACATACAAAATCTTCCAACAGAAGCGGCCATCATGGGCCTCATCAATTGCCTGCGAGAAGGACCTTTCAACCATTTAATATCCAAGAAGTACCCAACATCTCTAAACGAGGTCCGACAAAGGGCGAAAAAATATATCAATATGGAGGAGAACTCCCGATTGGGAGACAGCTCAAAAACCAGATTCTCCTAACCTACTACGGGACAAGGATAAAGAGTCCAGGAAGAAAGAAGACCAACTCACTGAGAAACCTATCTCTTGTGGATATTTAACGAGAAATACGCAACACTGAGAAGATCCCACCACCTCGCCCAATCAAAAACAAAGAGGTCGGACGAGTTGAAGGTCCACCTTACACCAAAGAGGTCGGGCGAGTTGAAGGTCCACCTCACAACAAAGAGGTCGGACGAGTTGAAGGTCCACCTCACACCAAAGAGGTCGGGCGAGTTGAAGGTCCACCTCACAACAAGGAGGTCGGACGAGTTGAAGGTCCACCTCACAACAAAGAGGTCGGACGAGTTGAAGGTCCACCTCACAACAAGGAGGTCGGACGAGTCGAAGGTCCACCTCACACCAAAGAGGTCGGACGAGTTGAAGGTCCACTTCACACCAAAGAGGTCGGACAAGTTGAACGTCTACCTCAGCCCCCTAAGAGACGTGTTCATATGATAAATGGAGGATTCGCAGGAGGTTCGATCTCCAAATTATCCTGCAAAAGACACCTCAAAGAGGTATATTAAGGAAGGGAGAGAGGTTTGAAAAGGACAACGAAGTGCAAACAAGCCTTCCAAGATTTCAAAAAATTCTTGGGGCAACCACTCAGGCTTACCAGACCACGGGAAAGTAAAGAACTCATATTATACCTTGCAGTGAAAAGTCGGGCAATAGCCTCAGCACTAGTCAGAGAAGACGAAAGTGGGCAACAACCCATCTACTTCATCAGCAAAGCTCTACAAGGGGCCGAACTAAACTATCAAAAGATAGAAAAAATTTGCCTACGCCCTCGTACTCACCTCTCAACGACTCCACCCACACTCTCAAGCTCACACTATCAGAGTTCGGACCAACCAGCCCATAAAAGGCATCCTACAGAAAACAAACTTAACTGGAAGAATCCTACAGAGGACAGCTCGGATAATTCGGGAGACCCTGGACAAAACCAGAGAACATCTCGGACAATTCGGGGGATCCTGGACAAAAACAGAAAACAGCTCGGACAAATCGGAGAAAACGAAGTCCGACACATAGAATGCCCGAGCTGATGCATTTTCAAAACCAGCCAGCACCAACAGCTCGGACAATTCAGGGATATGAGGTCTGACACATGCCTCGGGAGCAGAATACTCGAGCTGATGCATTTTCAAAATTAGCTAACACCAAACCAGGGGGCAATAACAGAAGCCTCATCTAGGCTACATTACAAGACCACAACAAGTCAATCTCGAAGGCGGTATAAGGGATGTACTCAGGGTCAGCCACAGTAACACGCAATAAAACTATGGAATCCAGCCAATCAGACATGCCGTCCGGGATCTTAGTATACATCTCAAAGACATAGGTCGACTATGGGATTACTACCAAACAACTTGGGCAAATAAGGAAACAACTCGGACAATAATAGCAGAACATCAAGTGACAAACGTGGCAGTAAAAGGGAAACCCCAGGACTCACACGAAAGTCCAGGGGCACCCTTTGGAGGCAACAACAGGGCAAGAACACAGAGAAAAGAAGTCGACAATCTATACCCAAACAGTCTGAACACCTCTCAAACAAAAGGTCAAAACAAAAGCTAGAACTTTTGTACAAAAGGAGTCAGGCAACGATGAAAAGAAACAGGAACAGCAACCAAACCCTAAGCAAAGCACACATTCTTCTCAAAGGCGAATGACAAAAGAAAAGTGACAACAAACGATCAAAGATGCAAACTTTTTGCAGAAAGAACCAAAGTTCTGCAGAGCAAATACAAAGTCAAAGCTTTACATGCCAACTTCCCTATAGCCCCACCTGAAGAGCTCCCACAAGTCCTATGGGCATATCGGACAACTCCACACTCCACTACAAAGGAATCACCCTTCCGATTAGCTTACGGAATGGAGGCAATGATCTCAATGGAGGCCAAAGAAGGATCGCCCAGAGTGATCCACTACGGTGAAGATGCCAACTCCCAACTTCAAAAGGAAGAACTCGACCTACCTCCAGAAACCCGAGAAAGAGCTCGAATCAAGGAAGAGGCGTTAAAACGTCAAATGGCCTCAAGATACAATCAGAAGGTAATCTAACAACAACGATCTCATCCTAATCCGAAATGACATCAAAATAGGTCGGCAGCCAACTGGAAAGGACCATACCAAGTTGTTCAGATGAACTGGGGAAAGGTTGCTACAAAGTGTCCAACCTCGAGGGGCAAGAGCTACCAAGGTCATGGCATGCATGCAATCTAAAAAGGGCGCCAGGCCGAGATCCAAAAAGATTTCCGACCTAGAAAGGTAAGTACTAACATGTACACATTCTTATCTTCATTTTATTGTTTAAAAGATTGCAGATTCCCTAGAAAGTTTCCTACCAAGACGCCCGACTACGGCAGGTCGGCAAGGTGAACACCAAAGTCACCGCCCGATCATGACAAAGTTGGCAAGATGAAAACCAAATTCATCGTCCGATTACAAAGCGACAAGTCGGCAAGGTGAAAACCAACTTCACCACCCGACCACGATGGAAACCGAATTCATCGTTTGATTTCGACAAAGGTCGACAAAGTGAAAACAAAATTCACTACTATACCAAGACGCATTAATCTGAAGCATTCATCATCCGATTATAAAGCAACAGATCGGCAGAAAGTGAAAAACAATTTCACTGCACGATCACGATAAAGACAATCGTCCGATAAAGGTGAAAACGCGATTCACCCAAAAGACGATCTAGAGATGACAACCACTTTCTACAAATCGGCAACGATGAACACAGAATAATGTAAGAAGTTGTTGAAAGTGATCCAAAAAAGAACATGACGAGATCTTACGGATTGCTAAAATAATAACTTAAAGACTGGCCGACGTTAAGAAGTCGGACCAAGTCAACCCAAGTTATAAGTAAACCCTGGAAAGAGGTTTGGCCAACCCTATTAAAGAGGATTACTTTAACTTAGAAGGGCCAGACATGACAAAGTCAGCCCAAAATGAAAAAGTTATAAAAGTAGTCCCTGAAAGAGACCTGACAAAGATCCAAAAAAGAGGACTACAAAAATAACTTAGAAAGAGGACGACGCAAAGAAGTCGACCTCCTACAAACAAGTTATAAAAGTAATCCCTGAAAGAGACCTGACAAAGGTCCAAGAAAGAGGATTACAAAAATAACTTAGAAGAGATTGACATAACGAAGTCGGTCTCCTACAACAAACAAGTTATAAAAGTAATCCCTGAAAGAGACCTGAACAAGGTCCAAGAAAGAGGATTACAAAATAACTTAGAAGAGATCGACATGACGAAGTTGGTCTCCTACAAAAAAAAAACAAGTTATAAAAGTAATCCCTGAAAGAGACCTGACCATGGTCCAAGAAAGAGGATTACAAAAATAACTTGGAAAAGGACAACGAGAAGAAGTTGGACCAACAAAAGCTACAGCTTGTCGGACAACAAAGTACCGACACTCTACAAAGATCCACAAAGGGGACAAAGACATCTCACAAACGGCCAAAGGAAGGCCAGGAATGCTTCGCTGAAAGGTACGAAGTCTTGAAAAAAGACACTACTTAAAAAGAGAAAAGCACGGCCTCAAAGACGGAGCTAAAAAGTCGTCCAAACAAACTATACCTAAAAAGTTGTTGGATTATGACTAAAAAGCCCGAATAGTGAAGACAAACAAGTCGGAAGAAAGCTGAAAAGACCTATCAACAAAAAAGGCAATACCAGACTCACACAAAGGAGAAACTACTCAAGATCGACCAAAGTCAGGATGCTTGAGCACGACTTCCCCAAAGAGATCAAAGCTCCGAAAGCACGATCTCACGGAAAGGTTCGAACTCAAGCAGGGAAAAAGTCGTACAGGACGACGTCAGCTAAGAAGAGGCGCAAGTACGATTTCAAAATAGAACAAGCCAAAAGGTTGAGAAACAACTTAAGGCTCAAATGTTCTTAGCTAAAAGGGATACAACTCCACTCAAAGAAGGCACAATCTCAAACAGGGCTACGTACGTCATCCGAGACTAAAAAGGTTCAATATAAAGAATACTAAAAAGTCATTGGACAAGTCACTAAAAGCCCGGATATCAAGCCGCAAGGATAACTTCGCCAAAGCAGAGGGTTGTCAACACAAAAGCAAGGCGTGATCCAGAAGGCAAGGGTAGAAAACCCACACTACCACTCAAAAGAGGACGGACTGTGAAGTACCAAACCTCTAGAAAATATGCCAGAATTGCAAAGCAATGAAGAAACAAGCCGGACAGATGCTTGAGCACGACTTCCAAAGAGATCGAAGCTTGATCTCACGAAAAGATCAAACTCAAGCAGGGGCACTGTTCATACCCTGGGTCAAGATGTCCGACCCGGGATGTTTAGCGACAAGCCGACCGACCTCTTCAGGTCAGACTATCCGACCTCTTCTCAAAGAGCTCGGCCAATGACCGACCTCTTCACAAAGAGCTCGGCCAAAATGCTACAGAGGCCCAATAAAGGCCCAAATAGAAGGAACACAGCCCAATCCAAAGGCGGCTCAAGCCTACAGAGAGAAGGGCGGTTCCGTTGAAGATAAGCTGACCTCGCCCAAAGATAAGATAAGATAAGATAAGATAAATCTTATATCTTATCTAAGAAGGTCACTTCTCACCATTATAAATACACTGGAGCACCCAGGTATAACTCATACTCTGATTCTACTAAAAACATGTTTAATACCCATGCTAACTTAAGCATCAGAGTCTCTTGCAGGTACCCCCCACCCTCCGGTGGCCAAAGATCAGCAGTGCAGCAAGTCCAACAAGTCGGACACAACAGCTCCGGCCGCCACTAGCCAGCTGGACACGTCATCTCCGACCAGTACCGAAGATCTCATCCGAGATCGACCTCCAGTTTCAGGTAACCCTCGGAACAGTTCGTAAAGACATGTCCACCATGTCAAAAACATGCCAACTTTCACATTGCCCTGCTAGAGGAGCTCATCAGCATAACCTCACCTTGGCCATTTGCAAAATGGGGACTCGACCTTTTCGAACCCTTTCCTCAGGGATCGGGACAAGTTAAATTCCTCATAGTAGGGGTGGACTATTTCACAAAGTGGATCAAGGCAGAACCCCTAGCTAACGCTACTGCTCAAAGAAGTCGAAAATTCCTATATAGGAACATCGTCACAAGGTTCGGGGTCCCATACTCCATCACCACGGACAATGGCACCCAATTCACAGATGCAGGCTTCAGAAAATTAGTAGCCGACTTAAACATAAAGCACCAGTCCACTTCCGTCGAACATCCCCAAGCCAATGGACAAGCCGAAGCTGCCAACAAAGTCATATTGGTTGGGCTAAAATGGAGATTACAAGACGCAAAGGGAGCTTGGGCCGAAGAACTCCCACAAGTCCTATGGACATATCGAACAACGCCACATTCCACCACAAAGGAATCACCCTTCCGATTAGCATACGGAACGGAGGCAATGATCCCAGTAGAGATCGAGGAAGGGTCGCCTAGAATGGTTCATTATAATGAAGAAGCCAACTCCCAACTTCAAAGGGAAGAGCTCGACCTACTTCCTGAAATCCAAGAAAGAGCTCGGATCAGGGAAGAAGCACTAAAACATTGAATGGCTTCCAGATATAATCAAAAGGTAGTGCCAAGAGGTTTCGCTGAGAATAATCTCATCCTAATCTGAAATGATATCGGAACAACTTGACCCAGAGAAGGAAAGCTGGCAGCAAACTGGAAAGGACCCTACTGAGTCATAGAAGTACTTGGGAAGGGCTACTACAGACTGTCCAAACTCGAGGGGCGAGAGCTTCCCAGGTCATGGCACGCCTGCAACCTAAGAAGATACTATAGCTAGGAATGTTAAGGGATCTCAGCATAGGGTGTACTCTTTTTTCCTGAAAAGGTTTTTTAATGAGGCACCAAGTTGAGATCCACAAATTATCCGACTCGAAAGGATAAAAATTCCACATGTACATATTTGCATTTTCTTTTAAATAAAATATGTTTAGATATTCTACAAATGCTCAAGCCGCATTAATCTGAAACATTCATCGTCCGATTATAAAGCAACAGATCGGCAGAAAGTGAAAATCGAATTCACTGCACGATCACGATAAAGACCAGCAGAGATGAAAACCAAATTCATCTCAAGGTCTATTAAACAAGGATTGAACTCACCTTCTACAAATCAGCAAAGATGAAAACAGAATAATGCAAGAAGTTATCAAAAGTAATCCGGAGAAAAGACCTAACGAGGTCTTAATGGATTGCTAAATAATAACTTAAAGACTGGCCGACGTTAAGAAGTCGGACCAAGTCAAACCAAGTTATAAGTAAACCCTGGAAAGAGGTCTGGCCAACCCTATAAAAGAGGATTACTTTAACTTAGAAGGGCTCGACATGACGAAGTCGGCCCAAAACATAAAAGTTATAAAAGTAATCCCTGAAAGAGACCTAAACAAGGTCCAAGAAAGAAGATTACAAAAATAACTTAGAAGGGCCCGACATGACAAAGTCGGCCCAAAACATAAAAGTTATAAAAGTAATCCCTGAAAGAGACCTGAACAAGGTGCAAGAAAGAGGATTACAAAAATAACTTAGAAGGCCCGACATGACGAAGTCGGCCCAAAACATAAAAGTTATAAAAGTAATCCCTGAAAGAGACCTGAAAAAAGTCCAAGAAAGAGGATTACAAAAATAACTTAGAAGAACCCAACGCGAAGAAGTCGATCCAAAACATAAAGCTACAAAAATAATCCCTGAAAGAGACCTAAAAAGGGGTCCAAAAAAGAGGGTTATCAACAACAGCTCGGACAAAACCGACATAATGAAATCGGCGACTTCAGCGTTATACAACAAAAAGTTCCAACACTCCCAAAAAACTAGAAAGGTGCCAAGACAAGTGCAGACAGACGTGATATAAAAACTGCTAGCTATAATAATGGCAAGCTTCAGAGGCCACCAAAATCAGCCCCAAAAGCTTGGAAACTGCTTTGTTTTTCAAATAAAGTTGCTAAACAAGCAACCAAGAGAGTGTCAATAGTCAGCAAAATACCATTTACAAAAAATAAACAGTTCAAAAGCCCACAGACAGGGCCATACACAAATAACTAAAGAGGATCCAGAGGTTTCCCAGAAGCAGCATCAACATGGGGCGAAGGAGGACGAGTCTGGAGGGGGCACAACATCCACCATCCCGTCATCTCGATTCAATATCTGACAATCAGGCTCGGGCTTGGGATGACTAATCTCGCCAGGAGGAGCTGAAGAAGTCGGCACAACAGTGGCTTTGGCAACTGGCACAGGCAAAGGTTCAACATCATCGTCATCAAGGTCGTCAGGAACAATCTTGCCCTCCTTCACGACATTGTCCAGGCTGAAAAGAGTAAGGTCGACCTCGGGAGCAAGAACTCGAACTTGCTCCTTCAGGTTCTCATAAGCAGCATTTACGCTGCCCACAAGGTGACCCTGGAGCTCAACATAGTCATCCCGGGCAGACTCCAACTCTTCTCTGAGACGCATTACTTCACGGTAGGATGTGACATAGCTGTCCTTGTGCCTCAATGCCGTATCCTCAGCCAACTTCACGGAAGCTGTCAAGGCCATAAAACTAGCCTTTTCACCCTCTAATTCTCTCTCCACCTTCGCCAACTTCACCTCCATCGCCTCCTTCAAACCTTTTATTCTATCAAACTCCGCCTTAGCCTCCAGCATGAAAGATTTTGTAGCATGAACCGGGATACCCTGAGCAGTTCGAAAAAGAGCCGCACCCATATGAGCCATCTTCACACTACTTCTAGTTATGAACTCCAGGTGATGAAGAATGGACACATCATCCATTGGAAGACCTCCATAGGGGGCAATCTGTTGGTCGACAAACTCAACGGCATCAAAATTAGAGGCATCAAGGTTAAAAGGCTCAGATGTTTTTTGTTTTTTCGGAGGAGGAGCGCCAGCACCAGCAGCTGAAGTTTGCGGAGGGTCAGTCAGACGAACCCGGGGAGTAGGGATCACCCTCCTCGGCCCAGGTGAATTCGGCACGGATGGCTTCGATTGAACCTGGGACGATCCCTCTCTGGCCGCTTTGGCCGAGATGTTTTGGGCGACAGTAGCCTTCCTGGCCCTCTTGAAGGCCTTCATAGATTCATTATTTTTAATCATATCTGCAAGCAACACATAACAGTGAGAAATCAAGTTATAAATCAGAAAAGAGCTTGCAGAAAATAAAATCAACAGACAAAGAAAGGTAATCGATCACTACCCAGCTCAGCTCGGAGAAGTGAGGGGTCCCCTAAGAATTTCTTGGTATCAAGATAGGGAGGCTCCCCCCAATTCTCCTCCAACACAGTCACAAAGGCCTGCTCGACCTCGTCCAATATCTCCCATGAATACATCGACACAACAACGTTCTTTTGCCACTCTAAAGGAAAAGTGGGCTCATCATTCTCATCCAGAAAAAAGGGCCGAGCTCCTTCAACAGCTCGGACCTTGAAGAAATAGTTCTTAAAATCACGAAACGACTCGTCATACATAGAAAAACTTTCTTCCTTTGCGAAGCACGAAAAGAAACCCAGGCATCCTTTTTCTTCACTACCCCAGGTTTTGTCAAGACAAACAAATAAAAGAAAAGGGATTGTGAGGTAGGGACGTCAAGTTCACGACACAACAATTGAAAGATCTTTATAAAGCCCCAAGAATTGGGGTGAAGTTGGGATGGAGCTTCATTGCAAGACCACAACAGATTGGTCTCAAAAGGAGTAAAAGGAATGGTGATGCTCATCTGGCCAAAGAAGAAATCGTATGCATAGAAAAAAGGACGGTCTCAGCAACTCGAGTAGAGAAACAAACTCTCTCTTCAGAAGTAGGGGGTACAAGCTCATAATTCTTTTCCTCACTATCACTATTACAAACCCTATGATATTGCCTAAGCTGCTGACAAAATTCAGAATCAACCAAAGAAACACATAAAAGAACCATTGAATCCACCCAATCAGCCATGCCCTCAGGGACTTGAGAAGATGTTTCAACAATGTTCTTGCGAGAAGACATGAGGTCAACTAGTCCTACAGCAAGAAAAGAAGAAAAGGGATTACTAACCCAAATATCTCGGATAAAATCAAAAACCATATCAGAATAGCTCGGACAAGCATGACACCAGAGCAATACAAGCAACAAAAGGAAACCCCAGGACCCACACTAGAGATCCAGGGGCATCCTTTGGAGGCAACTTATGGAACAAAGACTCAGGGAAACCTACAAGTCTACATCTCTACACATCTTAACAGGAAGATAACACTCTGAGAAGAAAGCCACGAGCTACAAATCAAATAAAGTCATCAAAATAACTACCTCCCAAATTCACAGTCGCAGACGGAACTACCAAGCAACGAAAGTATCAACAAGAAGTCATCAAAGACGCCACCTTTTTCAGAAAATAAACACCCCAAACAAACAAGCCACTAGGAAAAATCGTTACTTTCTACAAAGGATCATCAATAAAATCATCAACAGAGCGAAAAGTCATCAAAAGGAGCAACCTTCTGGGCAAAGTAAAACAGGTTCATAAAAACCAGAAAAACATGCAGCACAGTGACAAGCGAGCACGACAATGCAAAAAGATCCAAGCTTTCCAAACATGCATTCAAAACCAAAACTTTAACAAGAACCGAAGAAAAAAAACAACAAAAGAAGCACAAAGAAAGAAAAATCAACCTGAACGAAGGAAGAAGCTTCGAAGGAGATTGAAAATGGAAAGACGGAATCACCCAGAAAATCGCCGAATGACGCCGCAACGCAAGAAAGAAAAAGTGCAGGCGAAAACAGAAAGCGAGAGAGTGAAGGGAGAAGTTACAAAGAAGAACGAAGAAGAGAAACCGTTTCTGATTGCAAAATTCAAAATAAAAAGCCAAGGAAAACGGGGCAATTAAAACCAATTAATGAAGGTATTAAACCCTCGCGCGTTCCCAATAACAGAGCGCTGATATAAAAGCGCGCGCTTTCAGAGGAAAACATTCCACATTCAAAAAATTTCTACGAGGAAAGAAATCAACAAATGCTCGAGTTCGGCTTCACTAGAGAAGGATCGAAGTCAAGGACTCGACCTCAAAAAAGAAGACCGAGCTCAAGCAGGGGCACTGTTCACACCCTGGGTCGAGCTATCCGATCCGGGATATTCGGTAACAAAGTGACCGACCTCTTCAGGTCAGGCTATCCGACCTCTTCTCAAAGAGCTCGGTCAAATCGACAGGAAAGCCCAAAAAGGGGCCCAACTTAAGGAATACGACCTAAATCCAAAGGCATCCCAAGCCTACAGAGAGAAGGGCGGTTCCCTTGAAGATAAGCTGACCTCACTCAAAGATAAGATAAGATAAAGATAAAATAACTAACTTATCTTATCTAAAGAAGGTCACTCCACACTATTATAAATACGCTGGAGCACTCAGGTATAACTCATACTCTGATTCTACATAAAAACCTGCTAATACCCTTGCTAACTTAAGCATCGGAGTCCCTTGCAGGTACCCCCCACCCTCCGGTGACAAAGGATCAGCAGTGCAGCTAGATCAACACGTCAGACACAACAGCTCCGGCCATCACTCACCAGCCGGATACATCATCTCCGACCAGCACAAAAGATCTCGTCCGAGATTGACCTACAGTTTCAAGCAACCCTCGGAACAATATACATATATAGTTAGGTCGGATTTGCCGTACTCGCAGGTAGGGTGCATGTTGCCACCCCGATTTATCTATCTATCTATTATATATTTATATTATACTAAGATCGAATTTATGCACTTAATGATAAAGTTGACGCAGCAAATTTCTAAAATATTTTTTGATTTATTCTTTTTAATTCATTAAATTAAAACAAATCAATTATAACTAATAACTGCATTAATTTAATTAAATACCAAAATATCATATAATTTAATTTATTAGTATTAATTTATTGATTGGTAATATAATTGATAAATAAGATAATACTATTTAATTTAATTTATTAGTATTAATTATATGATTGGTAACATAATCATATATATGGCAAGAATGTGATTGTAAATATTGCACCTATGTTGTTATTTTATTTTCATCTTTTTACAGCACCTTGATGCTAAGTAATAAAACGGAAAGAGTACATAAATAATACGCAAAGATAATAAAATTATGAAAGAATAAGGAAAGAAAAGATGAAAAAATTTTATTGATTGTTGATTGATATTATAAACTATAAAGATAAAACTAAATATATATAGAGTATTGGCGTATGAAATATAAAAGCAAATAAAGATAAGATAAGGATAAATAAAGATAAGATAATAATAAAGACTCAAATTATAATTGAATTTGTGTATTCTGTTGAGTTGAATTTGTGGATCGTGAGACTTCTTTATTGTTGTCATAAACTAAGGTAAAAGAGTAGTTTAATACTAAGCAAAACTAGTTCTTATGCCTCTTTTATTATTTTTTTGGTTTTAGGCAGTATTCTCTATCTCGGCAAATATTAATTTATTGTAGACTAAATTTTATTAGAGAATTTATAACTAGTTACATCCGACATTTACTCAAGCTTAAGCAGACAAATCAGCTAACCAATTCACTGAAGTTAATTTATGTACTTCTTTTATTGAAAAAAGAAAATAGATCTTTCACAATTTATTGAAACGGAGAAATATGTAATTTTTGGATTAAGTGATGAAATATCATGAATGAAAGTTGTTGTATGTCTTTTTTATCTTTGTGCCTTCCTTTTTGTAGGTTTCATGAATAATTATATATAGTAGTGTTAATGCATACAAGATAAATATAAATTGTATCTTATTTTATTTTAGTATAATAATTTTTATTATCTATACTTGCGTAGGAAAAGGCATTTTAAGTTAT
>NC_029794.2:118231528-118244370 GCF_000816755.2 Arachis ipaensis
ATTCAGTAGTTTGGGTACCGGACGGGTCGGGGCGATACTTCGGTTGGTGAGATGGGCTATTGCCTGATTCTGGATTGCTGGGTTGGAGGAGGAGTAACCGACGTCCCGAGTTCTTCGTATGGAGTGAATGGGGTATCACCTGCAATGACACTCCGACGCTCTAATTAGTTAGGTGTGCGGGCGAAAAGTGGGAAAAGTGGTATGTGACGTACCTTGGGGGAGGGGTAGGACCCTCCCCATATATACCGTGTCAGAGGCGGGTCCCACAAGGGCAGACCCACCTTCCTCGAAGCTTCCTAATACAGCTGCAGTGGAGAGCTGTCAAGGACGCGTGTCCGGGTCGGTGGTTGAGCGCCTTGCACCCGACCGTTCGGGTCGGGTGGACTGTGAGTCGGGTCGGGTGGACCGATGTTTGGGCCAGGCCGTAACAGTGCCCCCAACGCGCCAGCAACGATCGTGAGGGTCGTTGGTGGCGTGTTATGTCTTCTCTTGCGTGTTGCCGCTAGGTCGGCCGCTCGTGGAGAGGACGTGCCTCTTTGCGCGCGTGTCTGTTCGTTGCTGGGGATAACCGTTTGTCGCCTCGTTCTGGGTCAGTTTCTTAGTCCCCAATCAGTTTTACATTTCATTTTCATTCCATTTCCTTGCTTTCTGCTTCCACCTTCTTCCCTCTCAGATTTCCCAGAGCAACATTTCTGCGTTCCAATGCCTTCGCTTCTTCTTGTTCCCCTTTGACTTGCTGCAATAATCCTGATAAGCACTCACCCCTCGTTCGTTGTTTTGTGCTTATCTTATCTTCATTATCAATGTAGTATGCATGCTGCTCTTCTGATTTGATTTGTATGCTGGATGACCTTAGCGTTAAGTATGTGCGTTAGGGGGTTACCATTCCAGGACATTAGTTTTTTAGGCTTTTACTCAGAATTTGCTTCAGCCATGCTTAATTTCAGTCATTGAATAGGCTAAACGTAGTTTCTAGGCCTTTTCCGAACTCCCGACCTTATAGACTAACCGAGTGGTGCCCCCACTGTAGGTATGCCTCATATCGTCTCACGAGCTTCCTCTTCGAGCGCGGGCTACGACCGGTATGCTTGGGTGACCTCCGACGTGAAGGACTCCCCAAACCAGATGGGTGTGGAGGAGCTTACAGAGTTCCGTCAAGCCGAGTACTTGTGTGGCGGGACAGACGAGGAGGCCAACTACGATGTCTTCGTTCCCGCTCCCAACGAACGGTTATACGAAATTAACCTCCACTCCCCCAAGTTGCCGACTGGATTTGGTTCTATAAGTCAATGTTCAACCAGTTGGGGGTTCGCATTCCTTTCTCTTCCTTTCAAATGGCGCTCCTTAACCGGATCTCCGTGGCACCGTCGCAGTTGCATCCAAATAGTTGGGCTTCCATCCGCTGTTTTGAGATGGTGTGTGAATACTTAGAGCTTCCGGTGTCTGTAAACGTTTTTCTTTTTCTCTTCAACCTCACGAATCCTTCCAAAGAAGGGAAAGCAAGGAAAGGAATCATGTCCTTCCGATCTGCCCAGGGTCGGAGGATTTTTGGCTTGTTCGAGGACTCTTACCATGGGTTCAAGGACAAGTACTTCAAGGTGCGCCCAGCCAAAGGTCACCACCCCTTTTGGTTGTCGTTAGAAGGGCAACGCCTCATCCCGACGTATTGGAGTTTCGGGGTGGGGTCCAACACCTTTATTAAGGTGACCTATAAGGGGATGTCCACTGTGGACAAAAAGATCGCCGACGTGTTGTTGGCCGTTTTTGGGAAAAACCACGTGAATCCCCACCTTCTTTTGGGTGACCGGGAGGTCGCTAGAAATTATATTTGTTAGTAGTTTAACTTGCATCCTTTGCATTATTGTTGCTTTGATTTGTTATGCCGACTTCACGACTAACCTGCTTTACTAATTTTTGTAGTGGGAATGTCTGCCGAGATGACAGGTATTGAGAATTTGTACAATACTTTCCTGGCTGACAGCAATGAAGAGACGGTTGACGGGAAATCGGAGGCCCCGCTTGAAAATAAGGAGGACCGAGTGGTGTCTCCACCCCATGATACCGAGATGTCGGACCGCAATGCTGAAGGGGGGTGCACATTTCTCCTATTCGTGAGGAGGTGGTCGGTACTGGGGGTTCGACCTCCGATCCACAAGTCGAGGAGGATGACTTGAAGGTTATCCACAACCCCAAGAGGCAGAGGTCGTCCTCTAGCCCTGAAGGAGCCCTCACCGTGATGGAGAGGAATTTTGATGCCGGGAACTTCATAGACTCCCAGCTGCTTCTTGGTACGGAGGAACATTTCCATGGCACCGACGTTGCGGGGCAGGTGAGGTGGATGTACCGTACCCTCCTCCGTGGCGCTGCCATAGCTCGGAAGGCCGAGTTTGAGCTATCGGGAATGCAGTCAATGCATAGGAAGCTCGAATCTACTGTTAAGGCTAACAATCAATTCAAGACTCAAGTTGAAACACTTCGGGAGCAGCTATCGAAAGCGGAAGAGAAGCTTAAGGCTGCCGAGGAGAAGGCCACATCCACTGAGGAAAAGTTGAAGGTCTTTGATGCCATCATTTCCCGACTAACCGAGCGGGAGATGACTTTGGAGAGCCAGCTCAATGCTACGCAAGGCCGGGTGGTTGCATTAGAGAAGGAACGCGATGTGGCCGTCTCGTCGGCTAAGACTGCTCAAGCCGAAGTTGAAGAGTCTAAGAAGAAGCATAAAGAGACCGTGAAGCAGGGGAAGAGCGCGATCCTGATGACTGAAGAGGCCCTCAAGGCTCAAGTGAAAATTGTGGCTCCTGACTTCGACACATCGGCGATCGGGGTTTTCAAAACAATCAAAGATGGCAAGATTGTCGATATGCTGAAGAAATGATCTCTTGTACCTTTGCATATGTCTTGTAGTTTTGTTGTAGAACTTGTTGCGTAATTTGATGAACTTTGTAGAACTTGTATTTAAACTACTTTGATAGCCGCTTGGTCGGCTTATAGTCACTGTCTTTTCCCGCTTACTTGGCAGCGCATTCTTGTTTTATTTTGTTACTGTTTCGTTGGTACTGGCTTGTCGCTTGCGTTTGTTTACCGTTGTGTTGGTAATTTTGACGAAGTCAAGTCGTGGCTTTACTATTGTTATAGCCGTTTGTTATCGTGTTGGCTTGGTTGGTTCCCGGGGTGATCAGTCCCGGAGTACCGTGTTCATGAAAATTTCATTGTCGCAGGATGGATAAGAGGGGAAAAGTAATTTTAACAAGTGAACATTAGTCGACAGTTGGACAAGTCTATTGCAATGATAAGTTCTTAACAAAAGTAAATTATTTGATGGCAAAGGGGAGGGAACCTCGTCAAATCGCCTGCTCGGCGTGTTTAGGCTAAGAATAAAATCTTCTTAAGTTACCTGCATTCCATGTTCTCAGGACTTCCTTGCCATCGAGCTTCTCTAATTTATAGGCGCCCTTGCCAATCACTTCTTTGACCCTGTAGGGGCCTTCCCAGTTTGCCGCCAGCTTGCTCTCCCCTTGAGTCGGCAGCCCGATGTCGTTGCACCGCATGACTAGGTCGTTTTGCTCAAATTCTCTCCTGAGTACTTTGGCATTGTAGCGCAGGGCTATTCTTTGCTTTAGTGCTACCTCTGATAAATGGGCCATCTCTCTAGCCTCATCTACTAGGTCCTTCTCTACGGCTTCTTCCACTCCCTGTAGAAGTAGTCGTGGGCTCGGCTCGCTGACCTCCATGGTTTTTATAGCATCCACCCCGTATGTCAAGCAGAAAGGGGTTTCTCCAGTGGACGATTGCTCGGTCGTTTGGTAAGACCAGAGGACTGAGGCGATTTCGTCAGCCCATGCGCCCTTTTTTATTGTCAAGCCGCTTCTTGAGGCCTAGCAAGATGACCTTGTTTGCGGCTTCAACTTGGCCGTTCGTCTGGAGGTGCTCTACGGACGAGAACTTTTGCTTTATGCCCAAACCGGCGAGGAACTCTACGAACTTTTTGTCGGTGAACTGCGTCCCGTTATCAGAGATAACGACTTCTAGGATGCCAAATCGGGTTATCACCTGTCTCCACATAAACTTTCGACAATTGGATGAGGATATACTAGCCAGTGGCTGGCCTCTATCCACTTGGTGTAGTAGTTGATAGCAACAATGAGGTACTTGATTTGCCCTAGACCAACTGGGAAAGGTCCCAAGAGGTCGACTCCCCACTGTGAGAAAGGTCGGGAGGACGTCAACAGGCTTAGCTCGGAAGCCGGTGCCTTATGGAAATTGGCGTTCTCCTGGAACTTGACGTATCTCTTCACGAATTCTTTGGAATCATCCATCATTGATGGCCAGTAATAACCAGCTCTGATGAGCTTTCTTTCTAGGGCTTTGCCACCGATGTAATGACCACAGCATCCCTCATGGACCTCTCTAAGCACATAGTCCGTTTGGTCAGGGTGTAAGCACTTCAACAAAGGTTGGCTAAGTCCCTTTCTAAGCAACTGCCCTTGTATGGTCGCGTATTTGGCCGCCTCCCTCTTCAATGCTTTGGCCGCCTTTTCGTCGTCGGAGAGCTTGCCGCTTTCCAAAAGTCAGTGATCGGGTCCATCCAGGAGGGATTTACTTTGGTCAAGTGGAGGGTGACTGGTGGTTCTTTTATCAAACCCTGAATGAGAGACCGGTTGCCGGCCCCTGGTTTTGTGCTTGCTAGCTTGGACAGGAGGTCTGCCCGTGTGTTCCTTTCTCTCGGAACGTGTTGGATCGTGACCTCCTTAAATTGTTTGGTCAGCTCTTTAACCTTCTCCAGATATTTCTGTAACAAGGAGTCTCTGGCCTGGTAGGTCCCGTTGACTTGAGAAGTGATGACCTGCGAGTCACTACATACTTCTAGCCTGGTGGCGCCGACTTCTCGTGCTAAGATTAGGCCGCCTAGAAGGGCCTCGTACTCTGCTTGATTGTTTGATACCGAAAACTTGAACTTGATCGACTGTTCATATATGGCTCCAGTGGGGTTCTCCAAGATGATCCCGACACCTTCGAACGTCTGGTTGGAGGCCCCATCTATGTGGAGCCTCCACTGTATGCTTGTTGCCTCGGCTGAGCCCCCTGTTACTTCCACCAAGAAGTCGGTCATGGCCTGTGCCTTGATCGCATGCCTGGGTTCATATTGCAAGTCGTATTGGGACAACTCGATGGCCGAAGTCACCATTCTTCCTGCGAGGTCAGGTTTCTGGAGTATCTGGCGGATTCCCTGATCTGTCCTCACGACTACCTGATGACCTTGGAAGTATTGTTAAAATCTGTGGGAAGAGGTTAGGAGTGCAAGTGCCAACTTCTCTAATTTGCTATATCTCAACTCTGCTCCTTGCAGTGCTTTACTCACGAAGTAGATTGGTTGTTGAACCTTCCCTTCCTCCCGTACCAAAATCGCTACCGTCGCATCATCTGTTATGGCTAGATACAGGTAGAGTGGCTCCCCGACCTTGGGGTTCCCGAGAATGGGTGGCGTTGCAAGGATCTCTTTGAAATGCTTGAATGCTTCCTCGCATGCCGGGGTCCATTCAAACGCTATCCCCTTTTTCATAAGGTTGAAAAATGGCAGCGCTCTAGCAGCCGATGCTCCGAGGAACCATGATAGCGCGGTGAGCCTCCCTGTCAGGCTTTGGACGTCTTTAATGCATCCCGGCCTCTTCATCTGGAGTATTGCTTCACATTTTTCTGGATTGGCCTCTACCCCTCTTTGGGTTATCATGAACCCCAAGAACTTTCCTGCTTCCATGGCGAAGGCACATTTAAGGGAGTTGAGCCTCATGCCGTGTTGTCAGAGGGAGGCGAATACGTTTTCCAGATCTCCTATGAGGTCATCAGGTCGGGTGGTCTTTACTAAGATGTCATCGACGTATACTTCTACCGTTTTTCCTATGAGGTTGCTGAATATCTTATTCATAAATCTCTGGTAGGTGGCCCCTGCATTCTTCAGCCCGAATGGCATTACCTTGTAGCAGTAGGTTCCTACGGGCGTTATGAATGCTGTCTTCTCCTCGTCTGGCCGGTGCATCGGTATCCGATTGTAGCCAAAATAAGCATCCATAAAGCTCAGATACCGATATCCCGCCGCCGCATCGACGAGCGCATCAATGTTGGGTAGGGGGTAGCAGTCCTTGGGGCATGCTTTGTTGAGATCGGAGTAATCCACACACATCCTCCATTTTTCATTGTGCTTTCTTACTAGAACTACATTCGACAGCCAAGTCGAGTAGTCGAGCTCCCGTATAAATCCCGCTTTAAGGAGGCTTGCCGTCTGCCTGGCCACCTCCTCTGCTCTTTCTTGTGACATCTTCCTTCTCCTCTGAGCCACCGGTTTGGCCTCCGCCTTGACGTCCAAGTGGTGTGACATGAGTTGGGGGTCTATCCCCGGCATGTCGGCTGGCGTCTAAGCAAATAGGTCGCCGTTGGCCCTGATCATTTCCATTAGGGGTTCCTTCAGGTCGTGTGGAAGGTTTCTGTTCACGAAGGTGAACTTCTCCTCTGTGTCGCCGACTCTGAATTTTTCTAAGTTCCCTTCCGGCTCGGGTCTGGGTTTGTCCTTGACTCTTGCGTCTAGGTCGGCAAGGAATACTTCTGATGCTTCCTTGGACTTCTTCCTTAATGAGAGACTGGCATTGTCGCAAGCGACTGCCATTTCCAAGTCTCCTTTTATGGATCCCACGGATCCGTCATCAGTGATGAACTTCATTACCAACATCATTGTACTGATCACTGCCCCGAGATCGTTGATGGTCTTCCTTCCTAGGATGACGTTGTAAGCCGTGGAGTCTCGCAAAACCACGAACTCAGCCATTACCGATCTCCGCCCCTGTCCTAGTCCTACAGAAATCGGCAAGGAGATTATCCCGTCTGGCTTGATGAAGTGGTCGCCTAAGCCTACAACACCGTGCTGGTGGGTCTTTAAGTCAGCATCCCGTAGACCCAAGGCATGAACACGTTGCGAAACATGATATTTGAGTCGGCCCCGGTGTCTACGAGGATCCGCTTGATGAGACCGGTTCCTACTCTAGCCGTGATAACCATGGGAGGGCTTTTCGCGACCTCATCGAATCACTGGTCTTCCGAACCAAACGAGATGGGTGAAAACCTCTTGGAACTTTGCGCGGAGGATGAGGAAACTGCCAAGACTTTGGCATCTTTCTTGTGTGCCGACTTCGACCTTGGGGCCGCGTCTCTTGATGTTACCACGTTCACTATGGTAAGGCCGTGGTCATTGTCGTCCGGCTCATGACGTCGCTTCACTGTGCGGGTCTTGTCCTCACCTTTGCGGTTGCGATCTCGTCTCCTCGGTTCCCTGATGAGGTGGGAGAATTCGGCTAGTTTCCCGTCCCGGATCGCTTGTTCTAATGTGTCCTTCAGGTCGAAGCAATCCTGCGTCTTATGTCCATAGCCCTTATGATAATCGCAATAGAGGATCTTGTTCCCCCCGGTTCGGTCCTTTAGAGGCCGGGGCTTCGACAAAATTCCCTTCTCGGCTATCTGCTAATAAACTTCTATGATGGGGGCGGTGAGAGGGTGTAATTGGTGAACTTCCTGACCCGGGGAAATGGCCTGGATGTCTTGCCCGGCCTGCCGTCTCTGGTGTGCTCCTTCTGCCTTTCTCCACCACCGTGTTGCCGAGGTTGATTGTAGGAGGGCTGCCGCTTATTGGCAGCCACGACTTGACTGACTTCTTCATCGTTGATATATTCCCTGGCTATGCTTTGGATTTCCTGCATCGTCTACACCAGCTTCGTGGTGAGATGCTTCCTGAAGTCCTCGTTCAGGAGTCCATTCGTCAAATATAGGCTGGCTACCGAATCAATCAGCCCATCGATCTCCAAGCACTTGCCGTTGAATCGGTCTAGATATTTCCTGGTCGGCTCGCCGGATCTTTGAGTCACTCTGAGTAAATTGATCGGGTGCTTTGCCATTGCGATTCTGGTAGTAAATTGGGATAGAAAAGCGTGGCTAATATCCGAAAACCTAGCAACAGAGTCCTGCGGGAGGCTATTGAATCACCGTATTGTAGGTCCTGCCAGAGTGACCGGGAATGCGCAACACCTTACTTCGTCGCCTACTCCCTCCAAGTTTATTTTGGCCTCGAAGGCCGTAAGATGTTCCTGGGGGTCTTGGGTTCCGTCGTACCTCATGTCCATCGGCTTATCAAAGTGCTTTGGTAGCCGGACCTCGAGGATGGAATGATGAAATGGGGTAGCGCCCATTATCACGGGTCACCGCGTTCTCCTCGGCCTTCCCCCGTCGTCTTCCCAGTCTCGCTCTGTGGCGCCTCTTCTTTCCGCTCGGGTGTATATCACGGGGTCGTAGCGTCTTCTTGGGCGTCCCTCTTCCTCCCAGGCGCTCTCGGATTCCGACCGTGGGCTAGGCGTTCGCCGGGAGTGACTTCTCGGAGGAGAACGAGAGTAGGTTGGTTCGGGAGTTCGTTGATGACGTTCCTGGTCTGCCAGCTGGCGCTCCAGGTTCTGCATCCTGTGACGCAGTTCCTGCATTATTCTGGCGCTGTTGCTGCCTGTTCCCCCGAAGGGGCATCCTTCTTGAGATCGTGAAGACGGCTCGGTCCGTCGTGGAGGGGACCTCGTGCGCTCCCGGGAGGAAGCTACGGAGGCTTCCCTTCTGTGTTCGGCCCCGCAGCCTGGTTCTCTAGGACCGAGTACAACGTCCATTCAGGCAATTTCCACAGACGGCGCCAATGTTTGGTAGCTCGGGTACCGGACGGGTCGGGGCGATACTTCGGTTTGTGAGATGGGGTATTGCCTGATTCCGGGTTGCTAGGTTGAAGGAGGAGTAACCGACGTCCCGAGTTCTTCGTGTGGAGTGAGGGGGGTATCACCTGCAATGACACTCCGACGCTCTAATTAGTCAGGTGTGCGGGCGAAAAGTAGGAAAAGTGGTATGTGATATACCTTGGGGGAGGGGTAGGACCCTCCCCATATGTACCGTGTCAGAGGCGGTTCCCACAAGGGCAGACCCACCTTCCTTGAAGCTTCCTAATACAGCTGTAGTGAAGAGCTGTCAAGGACGCGTGTTCGGGTCGGTGGTTGAGGGCTTCGCACCCGACCGTTCGAGTTGGATGGACTGTGAGTCGAGTCGGGTGGACCAATGTTTGGACCAGGCCGTAACTATATATATATATACCTTGATATGAAAATAATAGATATAATAAAATTTAAGCTCTACATAAAATGATATAATAATTCTAAAATATATATAAATATTGAATAATAGGATGTGATTTCTCTTGGAGTGTGTAAAAGCTTCCGAGAACAATTGCTGATCTTCTACTGTCTTGTTAAATAATTTTTTATTTTGTGAATTTCTTTAAAAAGTTTTTTGATAATAAGGAGGAAAATAAATATTAATCCAATTAATATTATATAAGATTATGAATTTATTATTAATTTAAAATAAAATATTAATAATTTTAATAGTATAAATATGATAATGTGAATGATAATCAATTATTATTCATTGATCCAATATAGGAATGAATTCGTATATCTATAGTTATTGATATATATTAGATGTGATTTGATCTTATATATTATATATAATTTGCAGTAATATTAGAGAGATAAAAAAAGTTAAAATTTGTTTTATTTAATATTTATTAATTGTCATAATAATTAATGAATGCTAAATAAAATAAATTCGATTGATTTTTGTTGATTTTCTTTAGTTATCAAACTTTTTCGTGTCTATAAAAATGGCATTAATATGGTGATGGTGGGATAAAACAATGAATTTATGATGAAAAATTTAGTCTAATTTTGTCTAATTTTGTATAATTATTGTTCTCATTAGATTAGCTAAATGTTGCCACTTGTAACACCTTACTACACTAAGTTTTATACTTAAGCCGTAAAATAGAGGTGGTGTGGTATTACGACCTCTAAAATAAAATGAGTACATATAATAGCAGAAAAATTATAATATGTTAGGAGTCTTGAAGAAAAGAGGAAACAAAAATCGCGAAATAAAAGCGCAACCCTTAAGGTACGAGTTAACTTACGTGCTAAGAAAATCATAATTATTAAACATAAGATAACAGAAGTAGGAATAGAGTGCCAAAGAAACAAATTAACAAGCTCCTAACTCAGCCTGCGAAGTCAAGACTGGCCGGAGAATATTTACACATATATACATACATATCCCAAAATCTAAAAGTACATATACACAATCTTGCCTCTCCATAAACCTCTAGGAGGATCAAAAGAACAAGTTATGCGGAGAGAAAACCAAGTACATATATACACATTATAGCATAACAAAATAACCCTGTAACCACTTCGCTTCAAGGGTCCAGACGCCTAACGAGATGCCTCTCGACCTGCATCTGAAAAACAACAACATAGTATAGAATGAGAACCGTAGGTTCTCAGTATGGTAAAGGTGCCACACACATAATATATAAGGTCCTGGGAATGCCAGAGGCAATCCTAGAACGCCGACACTCAAATTATAGAGCTTAGAGTATTAAACAGAAGCCATAAAAGGTGGTTTTCTAAAAATATTTAAACCTAACTTAACCTTAAATCTAAGTCCTATACTGCCATTCCTCCATACCTCCAACTCCATCATACATTTTCACAGACAAATAGACAAATAAAGACAAACACAAGAAGGTTACAACTACTGCAGGTAACAAATACACATTTAGCATGGCAAATACAGATAGGCACACCCAATTGAAGCACAAGCAAGTAATTCAAGTAGTATGCATATGATGCATGCTTGTCCTATGGCTGATGAGGCTCATCTGTCGGTTATCCAGCCAATCCGACAAGTCTGAATTGTCCTTAGACTGTCCCCCGACGTGCATCCCTAAGAGTCTATGCATAGTTTTTTCTTAAATAATCAATATTGCTCAATGTGGGTAACATTCCCGGGAATTTATTATATAGTGCCTGGTCACACTTACGCCGTAGGGTCAACAGAGTATCGAGTTTTCAACCTGGTACACGTGGTGGAAAGCCACGACACTTGATCCAGGGAATCTCGTATCTCAGATTATTCAAATTCATAAGCCATATAAATAATTCAATTATAATTCATTAACATCCACATCATTCTCAATCGCATCTCATTCATCATTATACGTCAATCATATTCAATCCTTATCCTTCATTATCACACCTCCCATTCCGTCCATCAATAGTTCCAATTCAAAACATAATTCATTCTTTTCCCAATGAATCAAACTTAAAACATGCTCATTTTCTTAATAACTCTAAATCAAACCATATAACCTTTGAATCTAAATCTTTTTAAATAATCATATAAACAAAATCTCTAATTTTTATAAAATTTCGGCAGCTACTCCTCTAAAACTCGGACTTTGCCACCCTTTTCGGGTCCAAACCTGCTTTCTTTTCAATTCAACATACCCTTCCTCATCATCATAACAGTCACCACAATAAATCTACCTTAGATCAACAATTATACTAATACAATATTCAAATCCAACAACCAAAATTCAACTAAGGATCATAGTTCACTAATCCTAGGCTTCTAACACAAAATACCTCATTATCACAGCAACATCCACAATAGTTATACCTCAAATCAATAATTCACCAAATCATTAGTTAATCAACAAGCACCAAACCAACCATGTTCATCAACAATAACATTCAACCATAATTCTCTCCAAATTAACATAACACCATTCACCATCCAAAATTAATAACTAATTATCCAATAAACTTCAACCAAATATATTCATCGACAAATTACTAAATATTAAACATACACCTGCATTCCAACTTATCCTATGGTCATCTAGCCTAAGTTTTCACAGAACATTATATATTAAATGCAAGAAACCTAAACCATACCTTGGCCGATTTCCACGTAACGACCAAAGCTATTTATTCAAAACCAAGGCAGCCCCTCAAAACTCAACTAATCTGCTTCCTCCAAGTTCCAGTATTCACAATTTCAAGCTCCAATTATTTATTCACAACCTAATACACATTCATAACACATATATATCCAATTTAATACTCAAAGCTCAAATTCAATGAAAATAAAATAGAATTATCGTATCCTTACCTTACCCAAGCTTCACATAAGCAAGAGTGAACATTTTTCTCAAGCTAATTAGACCCTAAAATATCAAAAAGTAAAGAAATTCAATACCTCCACTAAATTTAGTGAAAATTGGGGGAAATGAGTGGCTGGGGGTGTTTAGTAGCTTACCAATAAAATTGTTCCGGTAGAAACATAGAGCTCGACGCGGTGAACGCGTGGCCGCAAACGGTGCGACGATGGGAGCTCGAACGGAGGAGTTACGGGATTTTGAAGCATTGGGCCCTTTTAAAAGGCTGGTCCGGTTGGGCCCACCGCCCGGTTTGGATCCGGTTTGGCCCGTTCGGTTCAATCTTGGACCGTTTTCTTTGAAATTGGTGTCAAAATTCTCGTTTCGATGAGCTTTATCCTAATTTGATATAATATTCACGTTTCTAATCTTCCTTATTAAAAACTAATTTATTGACTAATTATTTACTAATTAATCGGGGTTTACACCACTATTTATAATTTTAATGATGATTTAATTTATTCAAATATTTAATCAAAATAAAATTTTTTAATTTTATTTTTAATAATTAATATTAACCTTAATTTAAATTCTTTAATTTGTTTTAATTTATGTTATTCAAATTGTCACCGGTTATTTGTCAAAATGAAAATTTGCACCAATATTTTACTAGCTTATTAATTATTTTAAATTAGTTATTTGATTTGATGTGTTATGTTTATTATTAAGCTTGAAAAATAAAATGATATTAATTGATTAAACAATGTCTTATACTGAGTTA
>NC_029794.2:118244426-118304915 GCF_000816755.2 Arachis ipaensis
AATGTGAATAATCACAACTAGAAAATAGATTAATACAGACAGATTTAGTCTTTATTACAGATAAATTTTTGTTTATCGACGAATTTTGTCCTTCTGTAAAAGCTCCGTCGGAAATTATTTACCGACGAATTTTTTTTCCGTCGAAAAATTACCGACGAATTTTTACCAATTATCGACAGATTTTCCCTCTGTAAATTCTTCATCCATTTCCTGAAGACGACGAACTTTCCGATGGATTTTTCGTCTGTAATTACAGACGGATTTTCCGACGAATTTTCTATCTGTAATTACAAACGGATTTTCAGACGAATTTTCTGTCTGTCATTACAGACGGATTTTCAGACAGATTTTCCGTCTGTAATTACAGACGAATTTTCCGACAGATTTTTTATTTGTAATTTAAACCTTAGAAAATCATCTCACACTCTGATTACAGATAGAAAATTCGTCTGTAAATCCGTCAGTCAGGTAAAATAGAATTTTTTTTTTATTTTTTCAATTACAAAATAAACTTGTTTTCATACAAAATAAATATAAATTTAATACAAATTTTTATCTAATTTATATTCAAATATTTATAATATTTCAAAAAATAAACAAATTTATTGTATTATCAAACTAAAAAAAATTATCTTTATTATTATCTTTATAACTGTAAGACCCGGTTAATTAACGGCTAATTAACCCATATATGAGAATTTATTCTAGAAAGCCAAAAATGATATTTTTATGGCTTAATATGATAGAGGAAATTGAGACGAGAATTTCGGTACCAATTTTATGGAAATCGGACCAAGATTGGACCGAACGGGCCAAACCAGTCCAACCGGACCCAAAGTGGGCCCTTGGCCCAACATAACTAAACCAAAACCCTAGTTTTTAGCACTCTCTCTCCTCACACAACACTAATACACGCTGAAAAAGAGAGGCCATGGAGGGAAGAACACTCTCTCAAGTTCTATCTCTCACTTGATCTTCAAACCACCATAACTTTTGATCTAGAGCTCCGATTGCCGCTCCGTTTGCGGCCACGCGTTCACCGCGAAGAGCTCTACAAAACCCATACAATTAATCTTGAGGTAAGCCACGTTTTACTGTTCGAAATTTTAGCCCTTGATTTCGAGTTTCATGAGTAAAAATGTTGAGATTTTGGATTCTTTGATGTTATAGGACCCAACTCTCTTGAAGGAGAAAGTTAATCTTGTCTCTTTGGACCTTGGGTGTGGTAAGATTCTCAACCCTAGTGTAATTTGTTGTTCTATGAGGTTTGGGCATTGAGATGTTGTGTATGGGTATGATGATTGTGGCTTAGGTTGTGTATATGTGAATATTGGAGCTTGATTGGTGATTTTGGAAAGCTTGGAAGAGGGTTTTGTGTGATAAAATCTGTTCTTGGAGGTGTTGATACCTTGAGAGCTTGTGGACAAGTGGTTTGGAAGTGCTCCGGTTGAGCTTGGGAAATTGGCTAAGGTATGGTTTCGGTTTCCCGTATCTAATATGTAATGTGGTAGAAAATACTTAGGCTAGAGGCCCTAAGATAGGCATTGAATTGATGATGTTGTGGAATGGTTGAGATATATAATGTGATCATATGTGTGATTATGAATATTGATGCCTTGATTGTGTGATATGTGAGAAAATGCATGTTGTGATATATGCTTGCTGAATGATTGAGGTTGAATTGATGGGTGGTGCCATATTGTTGGTGAGTATGATGATTATGTATAATGATGGTTGATTGGAAATTGATATTGTTAGAAATTGGGATGAGAAGGATGTATGACATAATATTGTGTTTATCCTTTGGCCTTTTGATTGAGAAGTGTTAAAATGGTTGGAGGTAGTTTTGAGAATTTTGGTAAAATGTCAATGCGTGAGTTGAGGATGGCTTGTTGTTGAATTTGGTACACTTTGATTGATTTCAAAGAAAAGGGATGAAATTGGCATGTTTTAATTGATTTTGAAAAGAGTTGAAAGTGGCTTGTTTTGAAAATGGCACTTTGTGGTTTTGAATGAAAATATGGTTTTTGGGCATGCTTTGACGGGACATAACTTGGACTACGGATCTTTGATTTATGCCAAATAAAGGCCCGGATGAGCTCGCCCCCGTAAATATTCACCAGTGAGGGTGATGGATATGGATCATGTTTATGATCAAGTTTATGATAAGTATAACTCGAGTTGATTTCCTTATTTTATCATATGTATATATTGCTATGCTCGGACCGGTTCTCTTCGCAGCTGGGTTTTGAGTCTTGATATTCTTGTTTTTGACACTCTTTATATATATGATCTCGCGTTAGCTTATCCCGGTTCGTTACGTTATCGATCGGAGTGTTGCCCGTTCGAGTTACGGTTTTTGTTTACCCCCTTTTTCTACAAGTTATAATCGTTATAATCAATTATTCATACTACTATACGTACTAAATTTTTGTTTTAGAGGTCGTAATACCTTGCCATCTCTGAATTATGACTTAAGCATAAGACTTTGTATGGTAGGGTGTTACAATAACTAAATGAATTTTTATATTTATTATCTTTATATTTGTGTTTGAAAAACAAAACATGCCACAAAATCACCACATAGTTAGACACAATAGATAAAACATCCAAAAAGACCATGGCAAATATTTGTAAAAACAAGCATTATTAAACTAACCCCATTTCAAAGTGAAGTTATAAGATAAATGCACCATGTTTATTATTAAAAAAAAAAGGTCATTCAAGATACATCATATACATTCTTAAAATCATTGATAAACATGTTTAAAAATACATTTTTACCCTTCTGGAGGAAGGTGAAGCCATGACGGCCATTGTTGAATTGATTTGAATTGGATGTGATTGAAACTCGTGCGATGAGGAGACGCGACGCAAGCGGCGGCGGCAGCGGCGGAAGAAGAAGCTCGTGGAAGGAAAGAGGAAGAAGCTCGTTTTAGTTGAATGGAGTGTGAATGGAGCTCGAGAGAGTGGGGTAGAATTAGGTTTAAATCTAATATTTTTCGACGAAAAATTTAAATTATAGACAGATTTTTTATCTGTAATAATTTAATAAAATGCAGTGTTTTATCTATTTAATTACAGATAAATTTTCCGTCTGTAACCATTTCTCACGGAAAAAAAATTAATTTTACCAACAGAATTATCGATGAATTTTGTTTTCCATCTGTAATTTATGCTAATTCATTTTTTTTGTTTTTCGACAAAAAATTCCTCTGAAATTCCGTCTGTATTTTCGTGGGATAAAATCCGTCGGAAATATCCGTCTGTAATAACTAGTTTTCTAGTAGTGAATCAATTGAATTAATTTAATGTAGAATGATTTATCGCCGTTAAAATTGTTGTCATAATTTTTACATGTACATAAAAGCTAATATTATTTTATGTCAAGTTTAATAATCATTAATTTCATATATTGTTAAAATTCGATTTCTACCATTAATTTGATGATAATATAGCATACTCTGGGTATAATTATTTTTCACGTACAAATCATTTACACATAAAAGTTTATACAAGTCATTTATATCTTTTCCTGACACTTCGTCTTCTTCTTCTTCTTCTCCTTCTTTTTCGTTATTTTTCTCTTTCATTATCGTCGTCACCATACCATCACCTCCTCCTCCTCCTCCTCCTCTTCCTTTTTCGTTGGACTTTTTTCTCCTTCTTCCTTTTTCTCCTTCTCCTCCATCATCTTCATCATCATGATCATTATCGTTATAGCATCATCGTCTTCTTAGACGTATCGTCGTTATCGTTATTGTTGTTATTATTATTGTTATCATAGAAATTTTGCCATATTATTGATGCGTTGCTTGATCCAAAATTTTTGCTATAAAATTTTTGCTATAGAATTTTTTTAATTTATGTAATTGCAACAAATTTCAGGGTAAAACTAAGACACTTAGGTGCACTGTTGAAGAATTTTCGATGGATTTTTACTGATAAATTCTGCATAAATTTAAAGCTCATTCTCTTCCTCCTCTTTATCTTTTGCTGTTTCTTCTTTTTTTTTATCATCATCATCATCTTCTTTTTTTTTCTTATTAATCTTTTATTTCTTGTTTTACCTTCTCAAGTTTCTTTTTGTTTTACTCTCTTTTTAACAAAAATAAAAATCAAAGAATCAAACAAAGAAGAAGAAGAAAGATATAATGCTGCAAAATTACTAGGAAGAGGATGAACTTACATTCATTCAACTAAAAAAAAGAAAGAAATAAGAAAAAGAAGAAGAAGGAAAAAATGCAACATTAGAGAAAATATTTTTGTGTAGTTGCAGCAAATTTTGGGGTAAAACTAAGATATTTAGGTGTATTGTTTAAGAATTTTGGGTAAATTTGTACTGATAAATTCTGCATAATTCAAAGCTCTTTCTCTTCCTCCTTTTCATTTTCTTCTGCTGCTTCTTTTTTTGTAATCATCATTACCGTCGTCTTTTCCTTTTTTTTCTTATTCATCTTTCATTTATTGTTTTACCTTCTCAAGTTTCTTCTTATTTTACTCTTTCGTAATAAGAATAAAAACAAAAAAATATCAAACAAAGAAGAAGAAGAAACACATAATGCTGCAAAATTACTTGGAAGAGGATGAACCTACATTCATTCAACTAAAAGAAAGAAAGAAATAAAGAAAAAAATAAGAAGAAAAAATGCAACATTATAGACAATATTTTTGTGTAGTTGCAGTAAATTTCGGGGTAAAATTAAGACATTTAGGCGTATTGTTTAAGAATTTTTGGTGGATTTGTACTGATAAATTCTGCATAATTCAAAGCTCTTCCTCTTCCTCCTCCTTATCTTTTGCTACTTCTTCTTCTTTTATTTTTATCATCATCACTATCTTCTTCTTTTTTCTTATTCATCTTTCATTTCTTGTTTTACCTTCTCAAGTTTTTTTTTTTATTTATTCTTTCTTAACAAGAATAAAAATAAAAAAATCAAACAAAGAAGAAGAAGAAATACATAATGCTGTAAAATTATTTGGAAGAGAATGAACCTACATTCATTCAACTAAAAGAAAGAAAGAAATAAGGAAAAAAAGAAGAAGAAAAAAATGCAACATTAGAGAAAATATTTTTGTGTAGTTGCAACAAATTTCGGGGTAAAACTAAGACATTTAGGTGTATTGTTTAAGAAATTTCGGTGGATTTGTATTGATAAATTCTGCATAATTCAAAACTCTTCCTCTTCCTTCTCCTCATCTTCTGCTGGTTCTTCTTCATTTTTTTATTATCATCGCCATCTTTTTCTTCTTTTTTTATTCATCTTTTCTTTCTTGTTTTACCTTCTCAAATTTCTTCTTGTTTTACTCTTTTAACAAGAATAAAAACAAAAAAATCAAACAAAGAAGAAAAAGAAACATATAATGCTGCAAAATTACTTAGAAGAGGATGAACTTACTGTTAGTCGAAAAATATTTTCGACTAAGGTACGTTAGTTCGAAAAAGTGAAGAGGTCAATCGAGGTGATTAGCAGTCATTGAAAAGATGCATGCACGGGCATTGATTGGAGGTATTCGACACGGATTCGATTTCAAGATGCTTTATTAAATCGAACTGGTTTAGTTGGACAGATATTCGAAAGAAGAAATCGAATAGTGGTCCGAAAAGTAGATCGAACAGTTACGTAAGTGGAGAAGTTGGAGGCTTTCACCACATGAGGAATTGATGGATAACGTTTCATTAGCAAAAGAGTGGGAGCGGTTACCAAGTAGTGCGCATTCAAGACAGCACCCTGGAATCAATAATCGGTTACAACGAGTAGACTATAAATATTAGAAAGTTTTAGGGAATAAAGGTTGGAACTTTTCTTCAGAAATACACTCAAGCACACTCACATCCCCAGCGAATTCCTGAGTCTGTATTCGAGTTTAATTTCTGTAGGGTTCCTTCCATTGTCTTTAAATTCTATTTACATTTTCTGTAAATTTTACTTTTCTTATCAAATTTATGTTTCAAGTAACAATTTAAATTTCAAATGCAATTTACATTCTGGTAACTTTAATTTCCATGTCAAAAGCCCTTTGACCCAGTTGAAGGCATCTTTACTGCTTTCTTTTAATTTCAACGCAAACTTCTCGATTTCAGTGAATTTACTTTTAGAAAATTTCATCTTTCATTTCTTTTGCTCTTTTACAAGTTTTGATTTACATTTCATTTTGATATTCGTCTAATCGAAGACACTTTGATGCCCTTATAGAAAACTGATACCTGCAAAAGAGGAGTTGGTTTCGCTCTCAGACCATTAGAATCGAACCATCATCGATTTGCTAAAAATCGACAAAACAAATTGGCACACCCAGTGGGACAGTTTTAAATAGAAGTGTGTCATACAATGTTTATATCATTCGGTGTATGCGATTGAGAAGTGAGAAGATCATTCACATGGCTGATGAAGTGTCAAATGTGGATGGTAGTTCCTCCACCAATGATAGCATACCAGTAATTGTGCAACAAATGGACGTGACTTCACGTTCGGAAGGTGCAATTGAAAGTGAAAGCATAGCGGTTACGACCGCACAAACTGGGAATGTTGGACGCAATATTCGTCCACGTGGTACTTTACCACCGACCTAGCCTCCATTAACTACTGGTTAGCCTCCTTATGGTCTTCCTCCGGGTTATGTTCCACCAGTGGGTAATTTTGTGCCTCCTATTCATTTTGGGAGTGTAAATGAAGGGAATAATTCTCAAAATCCACAACAACATTTCGAGTATTCTCGTGACTATAATGTGGGCTCTACTTTGAACGCTGCTAATTCGATGGCAGTATATTGACAGCAAGTAAAGGAAAGTCATCATGACTTGGTCAATTTGCTGACTCAATAGATGACTACAATTCTGAATCCAATGATGGCTGATCACGAATCGAAATTCGAACATCTTGCTAGACAAGTCGAACGAATTGTCCAAATCGTAGATTATGAGGAAGGTGAAAGGCATGATGTCAGGGGAAATAATGAGGGATTTAAAAATGTTTTCCAAAATGAAAATAATGTTTTGAATAGAAGAAATCCTCATATAGTTTCCCATGGTCAAAATGCTGATAAAGTTCTAGCCAGATTACGAGCTAATCATGGTGGTGAACGTTATCAAGCCACCAGGATCGTGGAAGAAGTGCTCAATCGAGTCGATCTAAATGTTGGTTTTATGAATTGACCTCACTTTGTGTCTGCTTTTCCTCAGGTTGTCCAAATGGCTGAAGTGTCAAGAGGGGTAAAAAATCCAAAAATAATCACAAAGTTTGCAGGAGAAGTTGGAGAGTCGACCACTGAACATGTCGCTCGATATTTGGTTGAGATTAGAAATTTAGTCAATGATGAGAATTTGAAAATGAAGATTTTTCTTTCTTCGTTAACGAAGAATGCATTTACTTAGTTTTCGAATCTCAGGCCAAATTCGATAACGACATGGAATCAGTTAGAAACTACTTTTCATGCTCAATTTTATCGAGGGAAAATGAATGTGGCAGTTACTGATCTGGTTGCTTTGAAACGTGAAGATGGTGAAACCATTGATGATTATATGATACGTTTCAAAAATACTAGAAGTAGATGTTATGTTTCATTACCTGAGAATGAAGTTGTGAAAATAGCAATTTGGGACTAGGGTTTTATATGCGCCGAAAGTTGCTTAATGTGCATATCCCCGATTTGGCCCATTTGGTTGAAAAGGTTCGATAGACCGAACTCATGAAAAAGGAGAAGGAGAAATACAGGAGTGAGCAGAGATCGAAGAGTAAACCTTTTGCTCAGAAAGAAAAAATTGCTTATGTAACTATGGAGTCCTTAGAAGAGGAACTCGATTTTGAGGCAGAAGTCGATTTGGCCGAACTTAAGAAGGGCCCTCCATATATCTGTTCTTTACTTAAAAAGCTTCCTAGTAATGAAAAGTCGAATGAATCAAAACTGAAAAGTGGCAAAAAGTATAGTTTTGATATTTCAAAATCTGATCAGATTTTTGATATGTTGCTTAAAGATAAACAATTAATTCTGCCCGAGGGTAGAACTTTACTTTCGGTGAAAGATTTGAAAGGGAAACCTTATTGTAAATTTCACCAAGCAACCAGTCATTCGACTAACAGTTGTGTTCGTATCAGGGACTTAATTCAGGAAGCTATAATGGAGGGATGGTTGAAGTTTGATGATGGCAAGAAGGAAATGAAGGTTGATGTTGATCCCTTCGATGCTGATGCTAGCTTTATCAAACCATGTTTCGGGGTGAATATGGTTGGCATGTCTTATGACTTTGACGTAGTTCTTGATGATTTTAAGTCACAAGTACGATCGGTGTGCCCTCTAGCAGGGGACGGTTTGCTCGATTTCTTGGTACAGCAGAAGATTAAAGACCGGGATATATATCTGTATTCACAGTGTAATGCTATTTTTGATGCTGAAGCCACAACAATCTTTGAAAAAGAGAGAATGAAGAAGGAGCTGGCTCATAGAGAAGAGCAGGCTCGACAAAGGCAGCCGGTTAGGCATATGGAGGGTCAGAGTTCTATGACCCTTAAACAGAATGTGGCTCCACCTTTGAGCCGATCTCAGGCCATAGGTGTTCAATGGATTCGGAACTGTCAAGAGTTCCAGAAGCGGGATGCTCTTTATCGACGCAACCTACAGTGGGGACATCGAGGACCTCCTCGAAACCAATATGCCCACTATCGTGGTCGAACTAGAGGGTATCCAAGGGGTAGAGGAGGAAGAAGAATCTTCAATCAAAATAAGAAGCCTCAAGCAGAAGTAAGCAAGGGGGCAACGTCTTCCGTACATTCCCGAATTGTCTTTCCTTCTGATGGAGAGGCGTGTCCAAAGGGAATTCCATCTCCTGCAAAGATGGAGAAAGGTAAGGCGATAGCTCAGTCTTCAGGGATCGACAAAGGCAAGGAGATTGATGTCGATGAAGAATATTTTGAAGAAGGGGATGATGACATGGTTGTAACAATTTTGATTATTCCAACTGAGTATCTGTGAGAGTATGAAGGTGACCCAGAGGAAGATTATGATATGGAGGATGAGGAAGCTTTTTCTTTTATCCGAATTGAAGATGAACCGGGATACTTTCTTCAGCCTACCGAAAAACAAATGTCTCATCTCCGCCCACTCCATATAACAACTATTTTGAGTGGGATAAAAATAAATAAAGTTCTAATTGATGGTGGGGGCGGCAATCAGTCTATTGCCAGAAAGGATGTTGGTGAAGGTTGGAAAACATCCTGATGACTTGGTCCCCACAAACATTGCTATAACCGACTTCAGTGGGACTTCGACTCCAGCAAAAGGTCTGGTCACTTTGAGTGTTAAGGTTGGGTCATCCGAATGAAATACTGTGTTGTTGGTGGTTTCATCAAAAGCAAGTTATAATGCTTTGTTAGGACGAGTTTGGATCCATGGTTTGGGGGCTTTACCTTCTACTGTGCATCAAAGTGTTCTTCTTTGGACGAAGGATGGCAAACCTGAAGTTATTAAGACAGATTCGAACCTTTATGTCGAACAGCTGTATATTGATTTCAGAATGTATAATCCTAAGTTGATGCCTTTGAATGTTGACAGGACACTGAACTCTTATAATTGTGAAGGTTGTTACTTGTCCTCGGAAGGCTTGCCAGTGAAGTTGCGCTACCCAGAGTTGGACTTTACTCCAACTGGTTAGGATTGTCTCTCTTGAAGAACTCTTGGACGGATGCCCTATGGACCAGGTTGAGGAAGTTTCAGATTACCTGGTAACTTTAAACAATTATTTAAGTAATTTTCTTTCTGTAGAAAATAAAAGTGGTTCCTCTGATGAAGTGGAATCATTTAGAAGTGTAAGTTCTTTAAGTGATTGTAGTAACTCGATGCCTTCTATCGAGTTTTGTCTTGGCTTTCGTTTTCTTATTTCTGTAATCCAACTAATGTTTCACACCGAATTGCTGATATGGTAGCAGAAGTACATGGTGTTGAAAATCAAGTTGCTGTTAATTTAATAAATGATCAAGTGCATTCACTTCCCAATGAGACCATTGATTTTTCTTTTGATTGCATCTATGATCTCGAACCTTTGTGTTTTGAAAAATATTCAGTAAAAGATGATGATCATTTCAAAGGATTTGAATCTCAAGATCCTTTAGAAGAAATTAATTTGGGGACTCCTGATGATGTTTGAATTACATATATTTGTAAAGATCTTGTCGATCCTTTTCGAACAGAACTTTTTCATCTTTTACATGAATTTAAAGATTGTTTTGCTTGGGATTATCATGAGATGCCTGGTCTCGATCGTTCTCTTGTAGAGCATCAATTAGCATTAAAACCAAATGCTCGGCCTGTAAAGCAAACCCCCCGTCGTTTTGCCCCAGGAATCAATCAAAAGATTAAAGAGGAAATCGAATGCTTAATTAAAGCGAAATTTATTCGAACTGCATGGTATGTGGAATGGGTTTCGTATATTGTTCCTGTAATCAAGAAAAATGGGAAGTTAAGTGTATGCATTGATTTTCGAGATTTGAATAATGCTACTCCAAAGGATGAATAATTTATGCCAATTGCAGATATGTTGATCGATTCTGTAGCGGAAAACGAAATCTTAAGTTTTATGGACGGTTATTCAGGATATAACCAAATCTTCATTGTAGAAGATGATGTGTCCAAAACTGCCTTTCGTTGTCCTGGGGCGTTAGGCACTTATGAATGGGTAGTTATGCTCTTTGGTTTAAAAAATGCTGGTGCTACTTATCAACGAGCAATGAATGCTATATTCCGTGAGTTTATTAGAAACTTTATGGAGGTGTATATCGATGACATCATGGTCAAATCGATTTCGGTGAATCAACATATTGATCACCTAAGAAAAGTATTTGTTTCCATGAGAAAGAAGGGATTAAAAATGAACCCTTTAAAATGTGCTTTTGGAGTTTCGGCTGGAAACTTCCTAGATTTTGTTGTTCATAAAAAAGGAATTGCAATCGATAAAAATAAGGCAGATGCAATTTTGGCATTATCTGCACCCAAATCGAAAAAAGAGGTGCAATCCTTCTTAGGAAAGGTGAATTATCTCAGAAGATTTATTCCGAATCTTTCTAGTCGAACTCGAGTGTTTGCACCTTTAGTGAAACTAAAAATGACTCAGAGTTCGAATGGACGAATGAGCATCAGTCCACATTCGATTCGACTAAGGCTTATTTATTTAAGGTTCCGATTATGGCAAATGTTCGCCCACATGAGTCCTTAAAATTGTATATTGCGGCGTCTATAAACACAATTGGGTGTATGTTAGCCCAAAATGATGAAAATGGGCATGAACGGGCTGTTTATTACCTTAGTCGAGTTTTAACTGACATCGAGATGAGGTATTCCTCGATAGAGAAATTATGCTTGTCTTTATACTATGCCTGTATGAAATTAAAGTGTGATATGGTAGCTAAAACGGTGAGAGTTATAGCACAAACTGATATAATTAAATATATGTTAAGTTTCCCAATGTTACGGAGACGTTTAGGAAAATGGATGCTAGCTTTGACTGAGTTTGATTTACAATATATCTCGGCCAAGGTTGTGAAAGGTCAGGTCATTGCAGATTTTCTTGTCGATAATTCGAACAATCTAAATGACCAGGGGGCAGGGGTTGGGATTCTTATAAATATTAGAAAGTTTTAGGGAAAGTTTTAGGGAATAAAAGTTGGAACTTTTCTTCAGAAATACATTCAAGCACACTCACATCCCCAGCGAATTCCTGAGTCTGCGTTCGAGTTTAATTTCTGTAGGGTTCCTTCCATTGTCTTTAAATTCCATTTACATTTTCTATAAATTTTACTTTTCTTGTCAAATTTATGTTTCAAGTAACAATTTAAATTTCAAATGCGATTTACATTCTGGTAACTTTAATTTCCATGTCAAAAGCCCTTTGACCCAGTTAAAAGCATCTTTACCGCTTTCTTTTGATTTCAACGCAAACTTCCCGATTTCAGTTAATTTACTTTTCGAAAACTTCATCTTTCATTTCTTTTGCTCTTTTACAAGTTTCGATTTACATTTCATTTCAATATTCGTCTAATTGAAGGCACTTTGATGCACTTATAGAAAACTGGTACCTACAAAAGAGGAGTTGGTTTCGCTCCCAGACCATTAGAATCGAACCACCATCAATTTGCTAAAAATCGACAAAACACTTACATTCGTTCAACTAAAAGAAAGAAAGAAATAAGGAAAAAAAGAAGAAAAAAATATGCAGCATTAGAGAAAATACTTTTGTGTAGTTACATCAAATTTTGGGGTAAAACTAAGACATTTAGGTGTATTGTTTGAGAATTTTCGGTGAATTTATACTGATAAATTCTGCATAATTAAAAACTCTTCATCTTTCTTCTCCTCATCTTTTGCTGTTTTTTATTCATCTTTTCTTTCTTGTTTTACCTTCTAAAAATAATACATAGTATTTCAAAATCAACAGAAAGAGGAAGAAAAAAAAAGTGCAGCAACAACAACAACAATAAAAAGAACAACGAAGAGAATGAAACACACGAAGAAAAAAAAGAACGCGAAAAAAAATGAAGAAAAACACAAAAAAAAAGAAAAAGAAAAAAACGTTATAAAAGTAGATTTTATTGAATTAGAGTTAGTTTTGTATAAAGTTACATATATTATATATTAAAAATATATATATTTATATATATATATTATATATATACCGGGGCGGGTTTAACCTAAACCCGACTCCGCCCCGCTCCGCCCAAAAACCCGCTCTGTTAAAATCTGCCCCGATGCGGGGGTGGATAATTACCCGCCCCGAACGGATAGGGGCGAGATGAATACCCGCGGATTCGAGTAGTGTTGCCACCCCTACTCGCAAGTCACCAAAACCAAGAGGAGATTAAAACAAATTTTGGACCTCCTTTACATAAACAAAACCTAAATAGAAATGAACGGCATATTCATAGTTATTGGAAATGAACTAATAATTAATTCGGTCATATGAATAAATTATTGGATTATTGATTCAATCAATAAATTATTAATTTATTCAGTTGATTTAATTATAATTTAATAAAAGTATAAAATTATAAAAATAAAATAAAAAATTAAATATATATTTTAAAAATATATTAATAACAATAAAATAATTTAAAAAATATTCAGACCACTGATTTATCAATTTTCGATCAAATCGGTCCGTCCGATTCTAATAACTATGTGCATATTTCTCTTTATAAAATCGCTACTGCCTATTTGAACAACTAGTCTAAGTTATATTATTCGAATGCTTCAAATATAATTCATGCACATTTGGGTCTCCATCATGATCTTCATCGTAATCAATTAGCCTTGGTACAAAATAAAAACCGAAAATTAACAGTAAAGAATTTTAAGTAATTGACCAAATCTAAGTTAATAAAAAAAAAAAAATAAATAAAAGTAAATGGTTACCCTGAATATTGGATTCATCATATTCAACCGTTCTTACGATTATTAGTTTTCCAAAATTTAAACTTAATTTTGGATTGGATTAAGTTAGAATTATGTCCTTATTATTTAAAATTTTAAATCCTTTGAATTGTATTTACTTTTACGTAAGCTTATCCTAAAAATGAATTTTATTGTCTTTTGCTTTACAGAGAAAAAAGATAAAAAGTTCTCTAAATCAAATGTTACGTACAAAATTAAAAAATAAAATATTTTACGTTTCATATAAAAATTAGTGTATATACTTGTGATATACAAAAAATATTTATTTTTATGAATTTATGTTTAAAATATGTTTTTAAATTTTTTTTATGAACATATTTAATTTTTTTAATATATTTTCTATTTCTATCATTCATTCAAAGATTTTTTTATTTTTTTATATTTTTATTCACTATTTTTATTATTGAACATGAAAAGTAAATGAAAGGTATTTACAAATTTGATTAATTAATATTATTAATATTATTATTACGGTTACTAACCGTTTAATACCATTTGGTTGAAGGGACACAACCTTTTAAGGATTGTGTATGGTCAAAACATTGTGTCTATTGACTAAAGGGACACAACTCTTTAAGAATTGTGTATGTTCAAAACATTGTATCTATTGGCAATAGAAAAGACACAACCATTGGTATACGTAACTAATCATAATTGCCACGTGCAATATGTATAAATAAGTCCTTGTCCACTATTTTAAAAATACAAGTACTAAGTCCACATGTTAATCAACTATTAAGAGATTTTCTTTGTTCAAGAGAGTTGAGAATTTCTTACTATTGCTAATTAAGAAATTCTTAGGTTTCATTGTATCCTGGGAGATTATTGTCATCAACCCTATAGCAACTAAGTGTGGGGACAAATATCTCTCTAAAGAAAGCGATCTAATCGTGCCTTGAAACCACTACAAAAATATAAGATTTTGTCATCTTCTCGTACTAATATACCCAACAATTTTAGAGAGATATTTCTTGAAGATGGCACAAGATCAAAACACCACGTTCAAGGTTATGAATCAAGAGTTTGTCAAGTTAGATCGCTTTGATGGAACAAACTTCAACCGTTAGAAGGACAAGATGATGTTCCTTCTTTCGGTTCTCAATCTTGCATATGTGATTGACTCAAAGACTACACCAATTGCCGATGCCGCTGAAAATGTCACACCGGAAGAGAAAGAAAAGATCGTTCAATTGAAGAAGAAACGTGATGAAGATACTTTCGCATGTCGAGGTCATATTCTCAACACTTTATCCGACCGACTCTATGATCTCTACATGTCAATTCAATCACCATTGGAGATTTAGAAATCTTTGGAAGAAAAGTACAATACCGAACGATAAGGAACATATAAGTTTATTATGATGAAATATTTTGAATTTATTATGAATGATACTATGCCTGTCATGGATCAAATTCATCAAATTATAAATTCTTGTAAGTAGACTTCATGATCTACAAGTGATGATCCCTGAATCATTACAAGGTGGAGAATATTTTTCTAATGAATTTGATAACTTTTGTGAATTACATGGTATTGTGCATGAATTTTTCGCTCCATATACTTCGCAACAAAATAGTTTGGCGGAAAGGAAAAACCGTACCTTAGTGGATATGGTTAATTCAATGTTACCAAATGCAAAAATGCCTTATAATTTATGGGGTGAAGCATTATTGACATCATGTCATATCCATAATAGGATACCATCAAGACATAGAAAGGTTTCTCCTTATGAAATTTGGAAAGGAAGGAAACCTAATTTAAATTGTCTTAAAGTGTGGGGTGTTTAGCCTTTTATCGAGTTCCTGATCAAAAGAGAACCAAATTGGGACCAAGAGCCATAAAAGACATTTTTATAGGATATGCTCAAAATTCTAAAGCATATAGAATATTAGACTTAGTGTCTAATGTAGTTGTTGAATCAAGAGAGGTAGAATTTATTGAAAATAGATTTATCAATGATTCAACTTCTAATTCAGAATATTTCCAAAATGATACTAATATCTCACAAAAAATAAATAATCAAAACAATAAACGTCTAAGAGACAAAAAGTTGATTGAACCAAGAAAGAGCTTGAGAGTAAGAAAAGAAAAGGACTTGGGTCCAGATTTTATTTCTTCTCAGGCTATCACCTTTTTGGTAGAAGGAACTAGGAATTCTGTAACAAACAAGATCTCTATTGTGATGAACATAGAGGGTGATCCTCAAACGTTCAAAGAGGCTATGGCTTGAAGGGATTCTGCTTTTTGGAAAGAAGCAATAAATGATGAAATGGACTCAATATTATCTAACAATACTTGGGTCTTGGTTGATTTGCCTCCAGGATCAAAGCCTATAGGATGTAAGTGGGTATTTAGAAGAAAGTATAACACTGATGGTTCATTACAAACCTTTAAAGCAAGGTTAGTGGCCAAGGAGTTTAGACAACAAGAAGGTCTAGACTATTTCGATACCTACGCACCTGTGGCAAGAATGACTTCTATTAGGACTCTTATAGCATTGGCGTCCATTCACAAGCTTCATATACATTAAATGGACGTTAAAACAGCCTTTCTAAATGGAGATCTTAATGAAGAAATTTATATGGAGCAACCGGAAGGCTATGTGCTACCCGGAAATGAAAAGAAAGTTTGCAAATTAATTAAGTCCTTGTATGGACTAAAACAAGCGCCTAAACAATGGCATGAGAAGTTTGATTTAGTGGTGTTATCAAATGGCTTCTCACATAATAGTGCGGATAAATGTATTTACTCAAAATTTACTAAAAATTATAGAGTAATCATTTGTTTATATGTTGATGATATGTTAATCATCGGAACAAATTTAGAAGGAATTCGTATAACGAAGGAGTATCTAACTTCTAAATTCAAGATGAAGGATTTGAATGAAGTTGATACAATATTAGGCATAAAGGTGCATAAGAATGAAGTTGGCTTTACTTTAAGTCAATCTCATTATATCAAAAAGGTATTGGAAAAGTTTGATCATCTCATAATTAAAGAATCTAATACGTCGTATGATCCTAATCTTAAATTAGAAGGAAACATCGGAAGACCTATAGCACAATTAGAATATGCTAGTGCTATAGGAAGTTTAATGTATGCAATGTATTGTACTAGACCTGATATAGCATTTGCTATGTGCAAATTATCAAGGTTTACAGGAAAGCCTAGCAATCAACATTGGAAAGCTATAACAAGAGTTCTTGGTTATCTCAAGAAAACCATAAACTTGGGATTACATTATAGTGATTATCCCGCAGTTTTAGAAGGTTATTCCGACGCAAGTTGGATTACAAATCTTAGTGACAACAAATCCACTTCAGGATGGATTTTCATCATAGGTGGTGGAGCAATAAGTTGGGTCTCAAAGAAACAAACATGTATTACACATTCTACTATGGAGGCCGAGTTTGTAGCTTTATCAGCCGCAGGTAAAGAAGCGGAATGGTTAAGAAATTTGTTATATGATATAAAGCTGTGGCCACAACAGACGACAACCATTTCAATCTTCTGTGATAGTGAATCAACCATGTCTCGAGCATATAATAAGGTTTATAGTGAAAAGTCTAGACATATAAGTTTGAGACATGAATTTGTGAGGCAACTAATAGATGATGGTGTAATTATCATCACTTATATAAGATCTCAAGGAAATTTAGCAGACCCTTTGACTAAAGGTTTGTCAAGGGATAAAATCAAAGAGACTAATGCTAAAATGGGATTAAAACCTAGTATTGCTAAATGATGGGAACCCAACCTTATTCTAGTAGACCACTAGTTTCAAGGTTTAATGGGTAATAACAAGTTATTTAGCAATTGGAGCACTAAGGAGTAGGATTTAGTGCTATTTACAATAAATTAGGAGGGTGAGTTTAAACTCTTAATGGAATGATAATATTATCTATCAAAAGATTTCAGCTATATAAATATAAGAGTGGTGCCGCTCTAATCGAGAATTTTAGAGGTTTTATTCTCGTAAATATTCATGAAACCAGGATGAGCACAAGGCCATATAAGTGCTTAAAATTTTAAACTCTTGAATTGGAGGGTATAAGTAATGTGTGTGATTTTCGGTACTAGCATATGGAGTATAGGTTTAATTGATTAGACACCTATTACTTCGTTAGAACTTTAAAATTTACACTAAAAGAATGTTTAATCTTAGTGACACATTCTTTATGCATATACTTGTATGACATTTAAATTTTGTAAATAGTCGGGGATTGAAGGGTATTTACAAATTTGATTAATTAACATTATTATTAATATTAATAAATGGTTACTAACCGTTTAGTACCATTTGGTTGAAGGGACACAACCTTTTAAGGATTATGTATGTTCAAAACATTGTGTCTATTGACTAAAGGGACGCAACTCTTTAAGAATTGTGTATGTTCAAAACATTGTATCTATTGGCAATAGAAAAGACACAACCATTGATATACGTAACTAATCATAATTGCTACGTGTAATATGTATAAATAAGTCATTGTCCAATATTTCAAAAATACAAGTACTAAGTGCACATGTTAATCAACTATTAAGAGATTTTCTTTGTTCAAGAGAGTTGAGAATTTCTTACTATTGCTAATTAAGAAATTCTTAGGTTTCATTGTATCCTGGGAGAGTATTGTCATCAACCCTATAGCAACTAAGTGTGGGGACAAATATCTCTCTAAAGAAAGTGATCTAATCGTGCCTTAAAACCACTACAAAAATATAAGATTTTGTCTTCTTCTCATACTAATATACCCAACAGTAGATACGATAACAAAACAAGCATAACCATACAGGCGAAAGAGGCAAAGTCTACAACATGTCAGACGAATGTTAATACCCAATATATCCGACATGTAAAATAATATTTAAATCAAACTCAATGATAGACATGATTATACCAAGATAAACTCGTCAGAGCTGGAATAGTTTATGAATGATAGTGTCAACAAAACTAAGGAGTTTGAGGATTCTTTTCAAAAAATATAGTAGGATCAAGGATGGCCGTGTCCGCAAAAAATGTAAAAAAAAAAAAAGAACGGAGCAATAGATGGCCAAGTCCACTCTTTTAACCATGGTGTGACACTCCGGATATTGCAAAGCGGTGTAGGGACTAAGTATTACGAACCAATATTAATTGTGTACAATGTGTATAATGGATTAAAAAAAAGATAAAATTATAATTAAAAATTAGATCATTAATTAATTATTTAATTTCAAATTTTAAAATTTGAAAAATTAGGATTAGTATTTAAATCCATTCACACTACATACAGTTATTTCTAATCTTACCGTAACTTTCAATACACGTTTAAAACTCACCGTCATCTTCTCCGGTCCTCACCTCGCGTCACTAAATTCCTCGCCGGCCATACCGACGCCGCCACATCCTCACACCGACACCGTCCTCACCTCCATCGGTCAGCCCGACGTGCCTCGCCCTCCCACGCTCAGCCTAACATTGCTACCACTTTTTCGCGCGCCTCTCCTCTGAGCCGGCTTCGCTTTCTCCCATTCTTTCAAGCCTCTTCTCACCGATGATAGTATGATACCACCATGCTCTTCTTCTTCGGATCCAAGCATGGTTAGCTTCTTTCAGATTTGAACCCTATGCTTCATGCCTAGTCCTTCAAACTATGTTTCACCACAATAGTTGTTTCTTCGATTTGTTCATCTTCTTCTTCTATTTTAATGGTCATTTTAGTAGGTATGCGGATGGTTATTTTAATTTTTATATAGATGATTATTTTGATTGGATTGGATTTTGTTATATATAATTAAAATATGTTAGATGTTCAATTCATTAGATATGCGAATGATTATTTTTATCCTTAAGTGGATAGTTATTTTTACTAAGGGTGAGTGGCATGTGGCAAGTCAAGTAGTGACGGTGAAATTGGATGATTATTGATGAAGGTGGAGTGGCCGCTGGTTTAAAAAGAAGAGAGTATTGGAGTGAAATGCTTTAGTAAATTAGGATTTCAGATGGTTATTTTTTTGAAATAACTAACTGGATTTTTTAAAAATTTGAAATTTGAAATTGGAGAATTTGAAATTTGAAATTTGATGTTAAATAACTGAATGAGAGTTTTTGAATTTATTAGTTATTTCTATTGGGCTAAATAACCAACCCATTGTACACATTGTCAAGATTCTTCATTGGCTTCCTAGTGGGATTCAAAAAGAAAAGTATAGGTAGACAATAAGAATACTAAACAATGTAAACAATGGATATGTCGGATGTTCAATTCAATATGTATGCAGATGATTATGTTCATTATTTTTAATTGGATGGTTATTTCTTTTTATTCGATTTACTCATGCACAATTAACAATGACTGGATGTTCAATTCACTAGGTGTGCAGATGGTTATCCTAATCTTAAGGTTTAGGAGGTAATTGAGGTGGAGTATTTTTTTACTTTATTGGGTCAATTCTAGAGCCCATTGTTCACATTGTTTACAGAAGTCATTGTCTACCTAGCAAAACCGAAGAAAAAATTGAAAAAAAAAAACTACTCAAAAGTGTCAATCAACTTTTATTCTTACACACATTCAAAGTACAGAGTAAAAAAAAATAACCGCACCAATCCTTATCTCACATTTTATTTTCACCTCCATGATCTCTTCCTACATTTGTTGATCACCAAGCACTGCCGACCACCGCCAAGCGCAGCACCTTCCGTCCCGAACCTCACGCCACCGATCGCCACTGTACACAGTGTCGTCTATCTCACAAAAGCGCCTCTGCCACACAGTAATGCCATCGATTGTCCAACACAACGGGGCCGACACACACAGAGCAATCCATTCCAGAACCCAGTCCGCCATCGAACACGAATCCGTCGCTTCTCAATCCCAACATTGGCACTGATTGCATCGCTCTCCATTCACGAACTTCTCCAAGACCGCACCCACACTTAGCCATTCTTTCGCGAAAGAAAGCAATCACGTAGCACAACGTTTCTCCCCTTACATCAATCACAACCGCAACAACGTTCGTACGCAAATGGATTCATATACGAGTCGAATGTAGACGACATATCTCAGAATCTTAGTTGGACTGATGAAAGTGTTCAAGTTATGGATCTCATGCATTATCAACATGATGGTTATGTATGTTTTAGAATTTTTAAATATTTGTATATATTTTTTATATTTATTTTGTTGGGATTTTGGATAATTGTTTCTGTTCATATTTTCTGGAGTTTTATAACATTCAAGTTAGACATGTTTCATTACGTTGTTCCAGGATGTTTGTTTGCAATGTTTTTTGGATTGTATTTTGGATAATTTTTTTAATATATTTTAGATTTCTTTTGCTATGTATTTTGGATTTTTTTGGTACTACAATGTGGATATTTATCTCTCATGCAATATTGGATTTTTTTAAATTACAAGATGTATAATAATTTTTTATATATTTTGGATGTTTTTTGTAATCTATTTTAATTTTTTTCTAGTATTAGAAAGTAGGTATTTCTCTTTCCTACAACATTGGATGTTTTACCAAACACCATTAGTCTTTAGGGTGTAGGATCAATGGTTTAGGGTCTAGTGTGTAGAGTTCAAAATGTTTGATTTAGGATTCAGGGTTCAAAGTCCAAAGATTAGGATTTACACTTTACGATTTAGGGTTTAAGTTTTAGGGTTCAGGGATCATGTTTCATGGATTAAAGTTTGGGGTTTAAAGTTTAAGGTTCATGGTTTAGGATTTATAGTTTAGAATTCATGGTTTAGGAATTATGGTTTAAGATTTAGTATTTACGGTTTAGGATATAGGATTTAGGATTATGGTTTAGGATTTAGTGTTTAGGGTTTAGAGTTTAGGATTCATGGTTTAGGATTAAGGATTTATGGTTTAAGATTCAGGATTTAGGGTTCAGGGTTTAGGGGGCCAATGTTTAGGGAGTTATGGGCTTAGTGTTTAGTGTTTAGAATTTAGGGTTGATGTAGTTGGATTGATTTTTGGATGTTCATGGACTACTAGCTAAATTTTGTGGATGTTTCTTTTGTAAATTTTTATTATTTTACTTAACTAGATTGTAAATCTAATGTAGATGCTTTAAACATTACTGAATCTGGCAATGCCGATGCGGAATAAGTTGATAAAGTTTGCATTCAAATTACAGAAACAACGAATTTCTAAAGGGTTTAATCTCTAAGTATTATTCACTTATATCTTCTGAATTGTATTACAGATGTCTAACCAAGGTGGCATTCGCGATAAGAAAATCTCAGCAATAGGAATAGTTTTTGATTCGTTACAACGGGACAAGAATTTTATGTGAGTTATGCTAAGAAAGTAGGCTTTATTACTAAAGTCAGAAACACAAACTATGACAAAAACCAACAAGGAACTAAAGATACCCATTAACCAACCCATTCATTGCAATCGTGAAGGGTGTCGCGTGTCTCGACTGAGGGTAGCAACTCGAGCAATAAGATATCAGTTAGGGGTGAAAATAGGTCAGGTGGCCTGCTAGGGGCCTGCAACTTGCCCTACATTTGACCTGATCTGGCCTATTATGAAATAGTTCTAGGTCCAAGTTAATTTAAAAGCTTAATTTTGTTAATAGGTCAGTCTCGGGCTCACAAAATAACTAATAGGTTTGTNNAAAAAAATATACCTGAATTTTATTATTGACAAAAATTTTCTTAAATAATTAAAAAATGCAACAATTTTTTTTTTGTAAATGGCAAACAATTTTTGTATTTGACAAACCGCTTATGCCTTTGATCCAAAATTTTATAGGAATATTTAACTAACTGCTTAAAACATACACACAAAAAAGGGGATAAAAATTTGATCTCTATATTTTTATTTTACTTTTTAAAGTATTATTGGTTGTTGACAAAAAAATCACAAAAAAATATATACTTAGCGAAAAATCATCAATTTTAAGGATAAAAATATTTTATTTTTCTAGTCATGCTTGCAAAAAAATCTCATCGAAATTCAATCTCTAAAGCATTTTTGAGAATACATATTTAATGTTGGGTATTTTTGCCGATAACAAAATTCGAGTGCATTTTTAGTAACTACAAAATTATTCGAGTACATTTTTGGTGGTTTACCTGACGTTTTGTTAGGCTTTAGGCTAGGCCAGATTTAATAACAAGTCAGGTTTAGTACTTAAAATAAAGCCTATAACAGGCTATAGGCCAGGCTTAGGCCTTTTAAATAAATTCTAGGTCTAGCCTGTTTAAGGTGAAGCTTGGCTTGACATGGGCTGTTTCCACCCCTAATATCAGCTACCACATGCAAAGCAAGGATGTATGTCATGTTGGACAAGGAAAAGACGATTTGGATGGTGTCGAGGTTAGAATTAAGGTATTCACATCCTTGTTTGTCGAAACAATCAATCCACTACCATACATAGAGCTTACCATTCATGCTAATTGTGTGATTGAGGAGTGAGGACAATGACGAGATTGGAATATGACCTAACAAGACTTACCGTGCACTTGCTAACGAAGTAGGTAATTCTTCAAATTTGAATTTCTTAGAAAAGGATGTCAAGAATTACATTACAAGCAACCTCAGTCTACTTATGATAATTTTGATGTTAGAGAAATGTTAAAGTATTTTTTGCACATGAAATATATCAACTCGAACTTCTTCTATGCAATAGACATTGATGAGAGTTTTAGATTGAGAGGTGCACTCTGGGTAGATGCAATGTGCAAGGAATCGTATGAATATTTTACTAAGTGTTTTTTTTAGTTTTATTTATAGACACTTGATGAATCCACATTTCATGGTATTTATTTGCTTTAATTAGGTAGATTTCATTGACTTTTCTTGCAATTATCCATTGAAATAGCATAGTTTCATGATGTCTTCCTAATTTGTGCTTGAAAGTGAAAACATGCTCTTTAGGCCTTTTTATTGCTAAATTTTATTCACTTTGATCCCATTTGGTGCCTTGATGTACTTGTCAAGTGATTTCAGGTTTTCAAGGCAAGTTTGGGTTGAAGAAGTGAAGAAAGAGCATCCAAAAGAAAAAATGGAGTTTGGAAGCTTCTGCAAAGATGCGTACGCACAGCGATACGTGCGTACGCACAACGGTGACTTCGTGCAAGGATGCGTACGCACCAAATGTCGTGCGTACGCACAATGGAAAGTTTGCACAACCATGCGTACGCACAGTAGGTCGTGCGTACGCACGCGTGCATGCACGTGAGGTCATTAATTGCAAATCGCTGGGGGCAATTTTTAGGCCTCCAAAGCCCAATCCAACTCATTTCTGAAGCTATTTCAAGCCAAATTGAAGAAGAATAAAGGGGGGAGCTCTTAGGTTTAGGTTTTTACATATTTTAGTTAGTTTTCTAGAGAGAGAAGCTCCCCATTCTCTCTAGAATTAGGGTTTTTTAGGTTACTTTCTCTCTAATCAGCATTTAATTCTTGTTTTAATGTAGTTTCATTTATGTTTCTTGCTTTCTTGTCTTGATCATCTTTATTTCTTTTGTTATTTTCTCAATTTTGTCATTTCTAGTTTATGAATACTCTTGTTACTTTCAATTTTATTTAATGCAATTTTGATGTTTTATGTCTCTCTTTAATGCTTGTTTGAGTTGTTATTATCATTTTATTATAATTGGTAGTTCTAGATTTGTTTTTATTACAATTTATGATATTTTCCCTTTTATGCATGCTAGGTGTTTGATAAAATGTCTCTTTTAGCTTTTGCCTAGTTTTTCACACTCTTGGCTTGGAATTGGATAATTAGGTGACCTTGAGTCATAGATGTCCATTCGATATTGTGATTAGAATTGTTAGTTGGTTTGGTTTCCACTAACGCTAGTCTTTCACTAAGTTAATTAGTGAGTTGATTAGGACTTGTGGATTGAGATCAATTATGCCCTTTTGACTTATTCTCGATGTTAGGATAGACTAATTAGGATTAATTCTTAGCAATTACCATGTTTGTGGTCTATGATTATGATAGGAATCCTTAACTCCCAATCCTTGCTAAGAGTTCCTCATTTTTGCCACTTGAATTCTATTTTTGATTTACTTGATTTGAGCTTTAATTCCCTTGCATGTCTATTTACTTTCTTGCCTTTTAATTTTCTTGTCAATTGCCATCAAAAACCCCTTGTTTCCTCCATAGCCAATAATGTGACACTTTATTGCAATTTCTAGGGAGAACGACTCGGGAGTTTAAATACTTTTGGTTATTTGATTTGGATTGTGACTTATCTTTATTTGAAACTTTGATGTTGGTTGATTGTGGGTTTGGGACTATACTTGCAACGCCAATTCTATTTTGAGGAAAATTCCTAACCCACTTTAGGCCATCATCAACACTCCTTGGTTTTATTTGTTATATATTTAATTGTGTCCATGATTTTTGACTTTCTTGTAGGCATGGACTACCGTTTGCGTCCTTTGTCAGTGATAACCACCATGGAAAGTCAACTCTTCTGGAGTGTGCTTTACTAGGAAATGAGAAGACACCATGCTTTGAATGGGTTATGATGTGTGAGCATCTTTCTTATCTTTTCTTAATGATTTGCATGTGGATTTGTTGAATTATTTTAAGATTTAGGTGTTTTAAACCATCATGAATGCTACTTTGAGTTGTTTTGTAATTTGATTTATTACAGGTAGCATTCGAGCGAGTTTGACAAAGTTCAGAAAGAAGAAAAACTTCAAATTCAAGGTTGCTAGGGTGGCGCCAAATGCCACCTCACCGACGTTTGGTGCTAGAACACAGAAAGCTCACTTTCGCCTCTACCATGGTGGCGCCAAATGCCACAACCTGGCGTTTGGCACCAGAAACCTCGTAAAGCATGAAAAATTGCTGCCCAGATGGCGCTAAATGCCACCAACCCGGAGTTTGGCGCTAGTAGCGCAAACTAGAGTGGTCCCCACATGATTCAGCACCAAATCTCTTGCTCTAATTTGATTTTTTAATCAATTTTGAATTAAAAAAGATATTTTTAGGTTTTAGAATTTAAATTTTGTATCAATTAGGATTAGATATAAAAAAAGAAGATATCTTGGCCTAGGACTTCTTCTTCTTCTCTTCCTATGCACTTTTACATTTTTTCTCTGCTAGGATTTCTCCACACCATGAATAACTAAACCTCCATTGTTATTGTTAGGAGCTCTGTTATTTTAATGGATTAATACTATTGTCATTCTACTCTAAATCAATGCACTGTTTTATATTCAAGGATTAATTTCGTTCTTCATCCTAGGGATTAGAGTATATTGGAAGATCACTCTTTTTCTAATTGAATTCTTGTTGAATCTTGGAAAAGTTAAATCACTTGAATAACAACTTGAAATTAATTCCTCACAACTCTCTAGTTACCTACACTTAACGTGATACGTGACATATAATCATCTTATCTTTGGGTACTTAGGATTTGTGTGGCTCATAAACTAGAATTGGACTTAATCCTCGAATTTAAATTAAGTGACCAAAGAATCGGCAGTTGATTGTGTTAGAGGAGATTAAATTACTAAGGAATTAGGGTTTAATTAATTAAAGTTTGCCATGAATTGAATCTATACATGATTAAAGTGTGTGATAAGGACCATTACTTGCTTTCTTAAATTCTATGATTCATTGCTTTATGATACTTGGAACACAAAACACTCAATTTGGCTTGTCTGACTAATCTAATCATTCAATTATTGTTGCTCGATCCATTAATCTCTTACTTACTTGAGTTATTACTTGATACGACTTGGTGTACTTACCGGTAAGTTGTGAATTAGAAATTTCGCACCAAGTTTTTGGTACTGTTGCCGGAGATTAACTGTGATTGACAACTACCCATTGTTTGATTACCTAGATTAGAAATTTTCTTGCATTAATTTGCTTAATTTTCCTTTTTAATTTTTGAGTTCTATACTTGAATTTTTCCTTGTTTTATTTAAGTTATTTTCTTAGTTTTCCTTCTAGATTTTAAAATTTTTTTCTTTAAATTTCTTTTTTATTTTCGAAAATATTCCTTCCTTTTATTTAGTTTATTTTATTTTATTCCTTTTACTTAGTTCACCTCACCGAAAATTCTCCTCACTCTAATGTAGAGATTCCCACTTTTTTTTCTGTTTGTTTATGAGCAGAAATAGAGACAAGGAACCTCTTCTTGATTTTGATCATGAGATTAAAAGAACCGTTAGAAGACGCCAACAACAGGCTAGAGTTTATAGAGTTGTTGAAAGTCTAAGAGACAATTCTAAAGAGGAAGTTGAAAAGATTACTATGGAGCCAAATAACAACAATATTGCTATCCCTAATGCTCCTAATGCTCCCGAGCAACCTAAAAGGACTCTTGGTTCTTACATTGCTCCAAATCCCACATTCTATGGCAGTAGCATTGCTGTGCCCCATGTGAATGCCAACAACTTTGAGTTGAAGCCTCAGCTCATTACTTTAGTATAGCAAAACTATCAGCTTTTATGGACTCCCACAGGAAACCAAACTTGTTCATCTCTAATTTCCTGCAAATTTGTGATACAGTGAAGACCAATGGAATCCATCATAGAAATTTTGATAGTATCTCCTTTAAATCTCAAACTTCTGCCACCCTTCAAGGGTCCCAACCACCAAATCAAACACCTCTCAGTCCTTCAAATCATTTCTAGTATCAAATTATTTCAAAATCAAACCAATTCCAATATTAAATATTTTCTCAAAACCAACCAACTCCAATAGTAAATTATTTACAAAACCAAACCACACATCATATACCATATACACAATCCATCAATAATTCATTTAGTTCATTCCTATCTTAAGGTCTTCTAGCCTAAGTTTTCACATGACATTAAATATTAACCATGAGAAAAAACTTGGATGATTCCTCTCTAAGCTCGGAACACTCCAAAAATCTCTCCTTTCACAAGCTCCAAGCTTCTAAACGTCAATTCCTCAAGCCTAATTATCCGGATTTCGTTCCAAGCTGCCCAATTAAACTCCAAATCAACCAGAACACAATCTATTTCACACAATATCACTATCATAATCATAGAGTTTGCTAATTCAATGATTCACAAGGGTTCAACAGTTTCTTACCTTACCAACAGATCAGTTGGACAAAATCCAATGATTATCTGCTGCTAGAGTTCACCTAAACCATCAAAATCATTCAATTCCTCAATACCCAAACTCTAAAATCATGAAATTAAAGAGAGGGAGAACTAGGTGAGAAATGCAAATTTCTTACCACTTTATTCAAATAGAATTGAAAATAATTCCGAGACGAATACGTGGCCTCTGACGGCTTATCAATCGAAACTCTAGATTGAAAGGTATGGACGATTGAATTCTCGGAGACGTTAGGTTTTCTTTCTTTCATGGAGATATCTCTCTTCTCCATTCAACAGTGTGAATTTCCATTTCATTGAGGGAGAAGTGGCTGAAGCCACTTATAAGGGAGTGAACGGGTTGTGCTTTGGGTCCAATTTGTGTCCAGTTCAATCGGTTTGGCCCGTTGGTTCGATCTTGGGTCAAAATATTTAAAATTAGTATCAAAATTTATATTTTTAATATTTCTACTTCTCTAGATTATAAAAATTTAATTTTCTATTTTTTTTGAAAAGTAATTAATTTATTAGATAATTATTTATTTATTTCGCGGGGTTTAGGAAATACTTTTTATAAAACTCGGATTGGAATACATCCCAAGGGATTGCAACATTATCTCGCTGCAGAAGGCGTCGGGTCCCCTGCCACCAATACTGAGCTTCACCCATCAGATGATAAGTAGCAAACTCAACACACTGATCTTCGGGCCCTTGTTGCACTCGCAAAGCTCGTTCCATTGCCTGAAACCAATTATCAGCCTCTGTGGGATTTGTGGTTCCTCTAAAAGTTAGTGGGTTTATCTTCAGAAAAGTTGCTAAGGTCATCGGCCCATTTCTGCCGGTACCTCTATTTCCCTTATTAACTTGTTAACCAAGGGCCTTAGCCATTGCCTGCATAGCAGCTGCCATATTCTCTAGAGAGTTCGTAAAGTTCACGGGATTATTCATAGTTGTTTTAGGTTCCGCATTAATATTCTGGCCTTTGCCTTGACCGCGTCCGCGTCCACGAGTCATCAATTGGTTCCTGTTCACACCGAACAAGTGATATTAAGGTGATCAGTCTCAATATCTCAAGTCTAATATTTCAAAGTCCCAAATGCATGCTCATAAATGAATATGCCATATATATCAATTAGATATCCTAATTAGCATATACACACATCCAGAGTATACCCAGAAGCATAGTTAGTCCATCCCTTAGGCTCTACAGGAACGAACTGCTCTGATACCATAATGTAACACCCTACCACACAGAGCCTTACGCTTAAGTCGTAAAGCAGAGGTGGCGAGGTATTACGACCTCTAAAATAAATGAATTATATAAATATAGTTGAAAGAATTCATATCTAGGAGCCTTGAAGAAGAAGCTAAGCAAAAGCGAAAACAAAAATCATTTCATACTCGCATTGATAATCGTAAAACAGATAGGTAAGATCAAAAGAAGGCTAAAAACATAATATACAGATCAGATTTCCAAAATACAGATACCAAGCTCCAGACTCGACCTGCAAAGTTAAGGCCGGCCAGAGTATGTAATTATATATATATGCATGCCCGTGGAGGAACCGGGGAGTAAAGTGCCAGGTCACATATTGCAACAGAGGGTTAATAAATAGTCTCAAATATACGATCCACATATTAATCTTTTTCTTTTTTTTTTCAAAAAAATAACACTTCAAATCAAAACCCTAATTTTGTTAGAAATTTCGACAGTATCTCCTCTAAAACTCAAACTTTGGCCATCCTTCAAGGAACCCAACCACCAAACCAAACACCTCACAGTCCTTCAAATAATTTCTAGTATCAAATTATTTCAAAATCAAACCAATTCCAATATTAAATTTTTTCTCAAAATCAACCAACTCCAATAGCAAATTATTTACAAAAATCGAACCACATATCATATACCATATACACAATCCATCAATAATTCATTCAGTTCATTCCTATCTTAAGGTCTTTTAACCTAAGTTTTCACATGACATTAAACATTAACTACGAGAAACCAAAACCATACCTTGGCCGATTCCTTCCTAAGCTCGGAACACCCCAAAAACCTCTCTTTCACAAGCTCTAAGCTTCTAAACGTCAATTCCTCAAGCCTAATTATCCGGATTTCGTTCCAAGCCGCCCAATTGAACTCCAAATCAACCATAACACAATCTATTTCACACAATATCAATATAATCATCATAGATTTCACTAATTCAATAATTCACAAGGATTCAACAGTTTCTTACCTTACCAACGGATCAGTTGGACAAAACCTAATGATTATCCGCTGCTAGAGTTTACCTAAACCATCAAAATCATTCAATTCCTCAATACCCAAACTCTAAAATCACGAAATTTAGGAGAGGGAAAACTGGGTGAGAAATGCAAGTTTCTTGCCACTTTTTTAGGTAGAATTAAAGAGAATTCTGAGACGAACACGCTGCCGTTGACGGCTCGTCAATCAGAACTCCGGATTGAAAGTTACGGGCGATTGAATTTTCGAAGACGTTAGGTTTTCTTTCTTTCACGGAGATATCTCTCTTCTCTATTCAATAGCGTGGATTTCCCTTTCATTTAGGGAGAAGTGGATAAAGCCACTTATAAGGGAGTGAACGGGTTGGGCCTTCGGTAAGATTTGGATCTGGTTCAATCGGTTCGGCCCGTTGACCAGGTCTTAAGGCAAAATATTTAAAATTAGTGTCAAAAATTCATGTTTTAAATATTTTTACTCCTCTAGATTATAAAAATTTAATTTTCTATTTTTTTGAATAATAATTAATTTATTAGAATTACGATATTATTTATTTTATAATTTTATATTAATTATGATATATTTACGAGTAAATTGTCATTTTTGACCATAAAAGATTCGAGGGTGAACAAAACTGACCACAAAAGAACTAAATGAACTTTATACCCATGAAAGATGAATTGTGTTCGACAAAAATATCCAATGGTTAAATTTTTGTTGACTCCATTTAAAAAATACGTTAAATTCCAAAATTAACCCTACCATCAATCATCTTCAATCTTCAAACTACTGCTATGCGTCCTTCTTCATTTCTTCTTTTTCCTCTTCTTCCATTACATACACAAATGGGAAACAAAAGAACCTTAAACCCAAATCTGCCTCCTTTTTAAATCTGTCCAACTCCCTCCCTCCCTCTTTCAGAATCTAACCTTCCTCCCCATCTAATTCTACGTTGCCTCCATCATTGCAATCTCCTTTTTCCACTTCTCCTGACATTACCGCAACCTCTGCCATCATTGGATATTCCAAAAGATTTTTATTGTGCATCTACATCTCTCCAAATAGCACGAACATTTTTGCTGCCTTAGTAGATTGAAAAAGAAGAGCACAAGTAGTCACAACAGTAAAAAAGAAGAGGAAGAGATGGTTTAATTTCTGCATTCTTCCTTCAATTTTTAGGATTTCTTTTCTTTTTTTCTTTGAAATCGCTAAAAAAAAATCATGCATTCTAATTCATATGTGTTCTTTCTCATGTTCTATTTTCTTTGCTGCTTTGTACACAAAAATGAGAATCATTGAAACCGTAGCAGATTCGAGTCTGTTGGTGGAAAATAATGAATCTTCTATGCGGAAGTGGTTGAACTAGAACTGGAACTAGGGCGGACCATGAAAGGTGGGAGCATTGCACATCGGTGATGATGACTGGTGCGCGGAATTAAACTTCGCACAACTAAACCAGCAAGTGCACTGGGTCGTCCAAGTAATACCTGAGTGAGTCAGGGTCGATCACATGAGGATTGTGATTTGAAGTAAGCTATGGTTATCTTGTAGATCTTAGTCAGGCGGATAGAAAAGTTGGTTGGTTGTTTAAAGAGCATAAAAGTAAATTAAAGAAAACATTACTTAATTGATGGAAAATGCAATGATATGAAGATCGTTAAGGCTTGGAGATGCTTTGTTCTTCTGGATCAATTCGGTCTTACTGTCTTCTTCAACTGTGAATGATTTCTTCTATGGCAGGCTGTATGTGATCAATGCCTTTCTTGAAAGTTCGCCAATGCTCCTCCAGATCTGAACCCCAGGGTTAGTGCGGATCCAGTCTGATTGAGGGTGAAGCTCCTGCAGTCCACTCTCCTTAGTGATCCTAATCAAAATGCCACAGACAAGGTCGAATCTTCTTGATCAGAGAATGCTGCGCCTTTGGTTCTAGCCTCTATCACAAAGACTATAATCTCCCCATACCTCAGCTAAACTGGTGTCTCGAGAAGTCCCTGAAAGAGCAGAAGATTGATGGTTTAGAGGTTATAGTAAACTCTCGTTGTAAGTATAGTTACTAAACCAAGCAATCAACCTTTCTTACAAAAGTTTTGGTTGTCACAAGTAACAAATCCCTTTGAAATTGATAACCGAGTATTCAAACCTCGGGTCGTCTTCTCAAGGAATTGCAGGGAAGTATGTTCTGATTATTGGTTATGAAGATTGTAAATTGGGGGTTTTGGAAGTAAGGAGGGAATATGTTATATGACAAGTAAAATAAAATAATAATAATAAAATCTCTTGGCAAGGTATAAGAAATTGGAAGTCCAGACTAGTTATCCTTATCAACAATAATGAAAGTTAAATCTTAATTCCACTTAGTTGACCTTTACTAAAGCAAAGGAAAGTCAAGGGACAAATTGGTTTGATCTTCGAATCCTATTTATTTCCTAAGAAAAGATTGGGATTATTGAAGTTCAACTCAATTGGTAAGATAACAATTATCAATTATGCTGTTGAATTGGATAACTCCTGAGTTACTGATTTCTTAACCAAAACCAAAAGGGGAAAAGTAAATTTGCTGGAATAAAAATGCCTTCAGATGTAACAGTAACATAAATTAAAGGGAGCAATCATAAGTCTGAAATACCTCAAAATATATTAAATAGAAAATCAATCTAAACATAAAGATTCATAAACAAAATTGAGAAAATAAATAAAAAGAACATTGAACCTGGGATTGAGAGTCACTCCTAAAACTAAGAGAAGTCCTAAATCCTAATCCTAAGAGAGAGGAGAGAACCTCTCTCTCTAAAAACTACATCTACTCCTAAAATTGTGAATATGAAAGCCTGCTTATGAATGGATGCATTCTCCCACTTTATAGCCTCTAATCTGTTTTTTCTGGACCGCAAACTGGGTCAGAAACAGCCCAGAATTTGCTGGTTGCGAATTCAAACACGTTGATTTTCGTCACTGCGACGCGGCCGCATGGGTCACGTGGTCGCGTCGTCTAGCGTCAGAGAAACTATGATATATTATATATCAAATCGAAGCCCCGGACGTTAGCTTTCCAACGCAACTAGAACCGCATCGTTTGGACCTCTATAGCTAAAGTTATAGCCATTTGAGTGCGAAGAGGTCAGGCTAGACAGCTTAGCAATTCCTCTAACTTCTTGTATTCCTTCCACTTTTGCATGCTTCCTTTCCATCCTCTGAGCCATTACTGCCCTGTAATCTCTGAAATCACTTAACACATATATCATGGCATCTAATGGTAATAAGAGAGGATTAATATTAGCAATATAAAGGCCAAAGAAGCATATTTTCAATCAAAGCACATAATTAGGAAGGCAAATATAAAACCATGCAAATAGTATGAATAAGTGGGTAAAGAGTTGATAAAAACCACTCAATTGAGCACAAGATAAACCATGAAATAGAGGTTTATCAACCTCCCCACACTTAAACATTAGCATGTCCTCATGCTAAGCTCAAGAGAAGCTATAAAGATGAAGAGGAATGTAAGAAAGTATGAAATGCAACCTATGAATGCAACTACATGCAAAATGTTTCTACCTACTTGGTTAAAAATAAATAAGTTCTCTAAGACAAATATAAATTAGATTCTACTAATTCAAATCATACAAAATAAGGTACAAGTAAACTTGTAAGAAAATAGCTCATGAAAGCAGGGAACATAGAATTCAGCACTGAACCCTTACTGGTAGTGTATATCACTCTAACTCTCAAGTGTCTAGGGTCAATCACCCCACTCTTCTCTAATCATGCTTTCTAAACTTTATTCTTCATCTAACCAATCAACAAATATTTAATGTACCAATGTAAACATCATGAGGTCTTTTTAAGGTTGTAATGGGGTTGAGGTAAAGGTAAGGATATATGTATGGCCAAGTGAGCTATAATATGAATCTTTAATTAACCTAAGCTCTCGCCTAATATACATATACTCTATATACTTTTAAATTCATTCCTAGCTACCCATAATTCCCACTTTTGTATAATTCCCATACTCATGTACCAAATTTTCTTTAATTTTTTATCACATGTGCATTGATCTTTTATTAAACTTAATATTGGGGTAATTTTGTCCCCTTATTTACTTATTTATTGAGTATTTTTTGGATTTTTCTCTTTTTTCTCTCTCTCTCTTTTTTTTGTAGAGAAACAAACATAACTTATCAATGCACATGGATTTTCTATTATTTTTCTATTTTGGTTTTTCATGAGTAGGTTCCCAAATTCCTGATATTCAAATAAATTAGAAACATTATACTTTTCCTTTATTAACCTATGTTCCCACAGTTTCCCCATACTTAATTAATACACTATCTTAAGCTAACCAAAGATTCAATTGAGATAATTATTTTGTTTTCCGCTTAAGGCTAGTGATGTGGTATGATATAGAACAAATGGGGATTTCAAGGCTCAAAGTGGCTGACAAGGGTGATTTAAAGGGTAGGCTTATTTGGGATGAGTGAGCTAAAATCAAATAATGGCCTCAATCATATGCAAGCATGTAAATACAATAAATATTGGACATATAGACTGAAACAAAGTAAAGATCACAATTATAGAGAAGTAAACACACAAGAATAAAATATTTATGGTTAAATAATGTAACCATGTAAATAAGCTCAAAATCTCACAGGTTGTGTGTTCTTTGGCTCAAAAACCATGTTCTAAATACAACTTCAAACAAATTTAACAAAAAATTTTTTTAATTTAAATTAGTGAAATTTTTCAAAAATAGGGTCTTTAGAAGAATTTTATTACTTTAACCAAGTAGTAACTAGATGCATAAAATCAAACAAATATGCAAATGCAACAACTAATTTAACAAAGAAAATTAAACATTGGTGCTAAAATATGAAGTGACTAACCCATGGAAGTCGGTATCGACCTCCCCACACTTAAAGATTGCACCGTCCTTGGTGCATGCTAAGATGTACAAGTGGACGGGTCTCTCCAACTGATGCTTTTCTCCAAAGATTGTGCTGATGGACTTGTTTGTCTCCCCATGTAAACGTCTTCCGGTTCTCTTCCTGGTGGCCATCCTGAAAGAAAAAGGGAAGAAAGGTAACCCAATAATAGAGATAAGAAAATAAATGAAGTATGGTTGGGTTAATGCCAAATGAAAAGGGTCTCATTTACATGGAAGCTTCAACATGTACGTGAGAAAACAATAGAAGCCATGGCATACCATTGGTGCAAAATTTGCAACAATGGAGAAGAGAGTGGGGAAGGAGAGATACTATAAATTCATGTCAATGCAAGAGTGATACAGATATAAAAGATTGGCATTGATTTAAATAATATTACTCAATAAAAATGAAACAAGTCACTAAGCATCAAGAAAATACCAGAAAAGATGTAACAGTTAAATAAGAACATTCGAACACCAATAATAATTTTAGAAAAATAAAAATATGCAATGAATGAAATATGCAAATAAATTAAGTGAAATAAAATGAAAGATAAGAAGAATGAGAAGGGAAAGAAGGGAAGAAGAAGTAAGTAAGAAAGGAGGGAGGAAAAATTAGGATTGGGGGAGAAAAGATAAGATATTTGGCAAATTAGGATAAGCTGTGCGGCGTAAGCGACGCGGTCCCGTGGGGCACGCGGTCGCGCGGCTTGCGCTTAAACTGATTGACGCGGTCGCGTCGGTCACGCGGTCGCATGACCCGTTTTATGCTACTGGCGCGAGGGCAGCCTCGCTCTTGCACCACTCTCTGTTCAAAAATCATTAATTGCCAAATATTGGGTGACGCGATCGCATGGGGCATGTGATCGCGCGAGTGGCCACTTAGTAGTATGTCACGCGGCCACGTGGGGCACGCAGTCGCGTGAGATGGACTGCGCGTCCAGCGCCAGTCCAGCACCACTCTAGCACAACTTTCGGCTGTGCACCATTATTACGTCGAAATCCTGGTCACGCGGCCGCATGGGGCACGCGGTCGCGTGGGATGATTTGTGCCATTGGCACGCCTCCAGCCACGCTCTCGCGTGACTCTCTGTTCATTTTATTATTCTCTCCCACACCTGCGACGCGGACACGTCAATGAGGCCGTCGCGTCGCATGAAATTTTTTTTTATGCATGAAAAATGCAGAATGCAATGCTAATATGAATGTTATGCAAAACTCCAGGTTCAGTACAATAAAATTAAATAAAACTTAAAACAAATAAAACTAAATAAAAATAAAAAAAGGGAACAATCATACAATTGTGGGTTGTCTCCCACCTAGCACTTTTAGTTAAAGTCCTTAAGTTGGACATTTGGTGAGCTCCCTGTTATGGTGGCTTGTGCTTGAACTCATCCAGGAATCTCCACCAATGATTGTAATTCCAATGGTGGCGGCCGGAGCTGTTGTATCCGACTTGTTGGACTTACAGTACTGCTGATCCTTGGTCACCGAAGAGTGGGGGGTAACTGCAAGAGACTCCGATGCTTAAGTTAGCACGGGTATTAAGCAGGTTTTATGTAGAACCAGAGTATGAGTTATACCTGAGTGCTCCAGTGTATTTATAGTGTTTGTAGAGTGACCTTTATAGATAAGATAAGTTAGTTATCTTATCTTATCTTATCTTTTGGTGAGGTCAGCTTATCTTCAATGGAACCGCCCTTAGCTCTATAGGCTTGGACTGCCTTTGGATCTGGGTCGTATTCCTTGAGTTGGGCCCTTTTTTGGGCTTTCCTGTCAATTTGGCCGAGCTCTTTTGAGAAGAGGTCGGATAGTCTGACCTGAAGAGGTCGGTTGCTTTGCTGCCCATCATCCCGGGTCGGGTAGCTCGACCCAGGGTATGAACACTAGGCATAGACCCCAAACTAATGTGCCACAAACTGGAGGTATACTCAGGATCTCGGCCAGTGCAGTAGAAGCGTAGGAAGCTCGGACCGGAAAGATCCCAAGATATGGAAGCACAGGTACAAGTTTTACTGGAGGCATGATTCGTAAGAGAGGTCAAGTACCCATTATGGCTAGCCAACGTTGTCTTGGTGAAAAAGTCAAATGAGAAGTGGCGGATGTACACTGACTACACCGATCTCAGTAAAACCTACCCTAAAGATCCTTATCCACTCGCAAGAATAGACACTCTAGTGGATGCCTCCTCCGGATACAAGTACCTCTCCTACATGGATGCTTATTCAGGATACAATCAAATCCTGATGTACCCACCTGATCAAGAAAAGACCTTATTCCTAACCCCAAAAACAAATTACTGTTATGTCGTCATGCCATTTGGACTCAAAAATGCAGGAGCTACCTACCAAATATTGATGAACAAAGCCTTTGCAGACCATATTGGAAAACTAATGGAGGTATATGTGGACGACATGTTGGTAAAAACACAAAGTGAGGAATCATTACTGTCCGACCTCACCAAAGTGTTCGACACCATAAGAAAGCATGGTATGCGACTTAATCCCGCAAAATGTACTTTTGTGGTAGAAGCTGGCAAATTCTTGGGCTTCATGCTCACACAAAGAGAAATTGAGGCAAACCCGGATAAATGTCGGGCCATACTCGACATGAAAAGTCTGACCTGCGTCAAAGAGGTACAACAGCTCAACGATAGACTGGCAGCCCTATCCAGGTTTCTAGCCGGATCAGCCATAAGATCTCTCCCCTTTTATGCAATATTAAGGAAGGGAAAGAGATTTGAATGGACAGCAGAGTATGAGCAAGCCTTCCAGGATTTCAAAAAATTCCTGGGACAACCACCCATTCTTACCCAACCACGGGAAGGGGAAACACTTGTATTATACCTCGCAGTAGGAAATCGGGCAATAGCTTCAGCACTAGTCAGAGAAGATAAAGACGGACAACAACCCATCTACTTCATTAGCAAAGCTCTACAAGGGGCCAAGCTAAACTATCAAAAGATAGAAAAGTTCGCCTACGCTCTCATACTCACTTCTCGACGACTTCGCCCATATTTTCAAGCTCACACCATTAAGATTAGGACCAACCAACCCATAAAAGGCATTCTACAGAAGACAGACTTAGCTGGAAGAATCCTACAGTGGGCAGTCGAGTTATCTGAGTTCGATCTTTAATATGAAGCTCGGACGGCCATCAAGTCATAGTATCTGGCCGACTTTATTGCCGAGTACACTGACACTCCGGGAACTCCTACAAAATGGAATCTTATGTCGACGGCTCTTCAAATAAAATCGAGAGTGGCGCAGGTGTGATAATAGAAAGTGATTAGGGAACCCAAATCGAACTCTCCCTAAAGTTTGAGTTCCCTTCTTCAAACAATCAAGCCGAATACGAGGCATTGCTAGCTGGTTTGAGGCTGGCTAAGGAGGTTGGAGTTCAAAAGCTTATCATCTTCAGCGATTCACAAGTAGTCATCTCACAAATAGCAGAGAGCTACCAAGCTAACGACCCTACCATGAAAAAGTACATGGACAAAACCAGAGAACAGCTCAGACAACTCGAGGAATATGAGGTCCACCATATACCTCAGGAACAGAATGCTCGAGCCGATGCACTCTCAAAACTAGCCAGCACCAAACCAGGGGGCAATAATTAGAAGCCTCATCCAGGAAATACTGCAGAGACCATCAATTTCGGAGGAAGAAAAGGTCCTAACCATATCAGGTCAAGACCAAGGTTGGATGACCCCTATAATCAACTATCTCAAGTCAGAGACATTCTCCACAGATAAGAAGGAGGCGAAGAGGCTAATACGAGAGGCACAATACTACACCATAGTAGGCAACATCCTATATAAAAGAAGGGTTTCGACACCCCTATTAAAATGTGTATCGACCCCCAACACAAAGGAGGTTTTGGAAGAAATACACAGTGGTATATGTGGCAACCATCTCGGAGCACGAGCTCTCTCCAAAAAAGCACTCCGAGCCGGATTCTTCTGGCCGACTTTACAAAAAGAAGCGACAGAATTCCTCAAGACATGCCCACCATGTCAAAAGCATGCTAACTTCCACATCGCCCCACCAAAGGAGCTCATCAGTGTAACATCTCCTTGGACCGTTTCCCTAAGGATCTAAACAAGTCAAGTTCCTCATTATAGGGGTAGACTACTACACAAAATGGATTGAGGCAGAGCCCCTAGCTAATGCTACTACTCAAAGAAGTTGGAAATTCTTGTACAGAAACATTATTACAAGCTTTGAGGTTCTTCACTCCATCACTACAGACAATGGCACTCAATTCACCGACACAGGTTTCAGAAAATTGGTAGCTGATTTGAAAATAAAGCATCATTTCACATCCGTAGAACACCCACAAGCCAACGGATAGGCAGAAGCTGCCAATAATGTCATATTAGCTGGGTTAAAATGGAGACTATAGGACGCAAAGGGAGCCTGGACCGAAGAGCTCCCACAAGTCATATGGGCATATCGAACAACTCCACACTCCACCACAGGAGAATCGCCCTTCCGATTGGCTTACGGAATGGAGGCAATGATCCCAGCAGAGATCGAGGAAGGATTCCCTAGAATGATCCTCTACAATGAAAAAGCCAACTCCTAAATTCAAAGGGAAGAACTCGACCTATTTCCAGAAGTCCGAGAAAAAGCTGGGATTAGAGAGGAAGCGTTAAAGCGTCGAATGGCCTCAAGATACAATCAGAAAGTAGTCCAGCGAAGTTTCAGCAACAATGATCTCATCCTAATCCAAAATAATATTGGAGCAGGTCGATCAGGAGAAGGAAAGCTAGCAGCTAACTGGAAAGGACCTTACCGAGTTGTAGAGGTACTGGGAAAAGGCTACTACAAGGCGTCCGACCTCGACGGGCGAGAGCTACCAAGGTCATGGCATGCCTGCAACCTAAGAAGGTACTATAGTTAGGAGGTAATAAAGATCTTAGGTCAAGGCGCACTCTTTTTTCTGAAAAGGTTTTTTAATGAGGCGCCAAGCCAAGATCTACAGAAATTGCCCGACTTAGAAGGGTAAGTACCCACATGTACATATTCTTGTCTATATGCCTATTTTTTATTTGAATAAAGTTTTTCAGATTCTCTACAAAGTTTTTTTTTACCAAGACGCATTAATCTGAACTCAAGAATTCATCGCCCGATTACGACAAGGTCGGCAAGATGAAAACCAAATTCATCGTCCGATTACAAAGCTACAGGTCGGCAAGATGAAAACTAAATTCATCGTCCGATCACGACAAGGCCGGCAAGATGAAAGCGATAAAAACAGATTAATGCAAGAAGTTACAAAAAGTAATCCATAGAAAGAGGCCTGACGAGGTCCGATTAAAAATGGACTACTAAAAATAACTTAAGAAGATCCGACAAAAAGAAGTCGGACCAAACCGATCAAAGCGACAAAGTTATAAAAAGTAATCCATAGAAAGAGGCTTGACGAGGTCTGAGTAAAAATGGATTACTAAAAATAATTTAAGAGGGTTCGACAAGAAGAAGTCGGACCAAACCAATCAAAGCGACAAAGTTATAAAAAGTAATCCATAGAAAGAGGCCTGACGAGGTCTGAGTAAAAATGGATTACTAAAAATAACTTAAGAAGAATCGACAAGAGAAGTCGGACCAACGAAAAGTGTGCGCTAAAAGGGACACAGATCTGCCCAAAAAGCCAAGACTCCACGACAAGGCTATCAAAATTGTTCAGACTGACTAAAAAGTGTTCTACGAGAACACTAAAAAGTTGTCAGACAAGTTAGCTCCAAGGACCACCTCGACCAAGCAGAAAGTGGACAAAACCAAAAGTGATCAAAAAGAGGTCGGACAATAAAGTACCAACACTCCACAAAGATCTACAAAAGGGACAAAGACATCTCACAACGGCAAGAGGAAGGCCAGGAATGCTTTGCTGAAAGGTACGAAGTCTTGAAAAAAAAAGTCACTACTTAAGAGGCAAAAGCACAAATCAAAACGGCACTAAAAATTCATCCAAACAAACTATAAAAAGGTTTCCCATCGGAACACTATCTAAAAAGTTGTTGGATTATGACTAAAAACCTGAGCAATGAAGACAAACAAGTCGGAAGAAGGCTGAAAAGAACTCTCAACAAACTAAAAAGGGCAATACCAGACTCGCACAAGGAGAAACTACTCAAGATCGACCAAAGTCAGGATGCTTGAGCACGACTTCCTCAAAGAGATTGAAACTCTGAAAGCACGATCTCACGGAAAGGTCCAAACTCAAGCAAGGGCACTATTCATACATCGGTTCGAGCTATAAAGTACTGGGTTGGCCGACCTCTTAGAAGGTTGGCCCATGACCGACCTCTTAGAAGGTTGGCCTATGACCGACCTCTTGGAAAGCTGGCCCATTACCGACCTCTTCACAAAAAATTCGGCCAAATCGTCAAAAGAGCCCAAAGCAGGCCCAAACGAAGGAACACATCCCAATTTAAAGGCAGCCCAAAGCCTAGAAAGATAAAGGCGGTTCCCCTTAAAGAAAAGATGACTTCACTCAAAAATAAGATAAGATAACTATCTTATCTTCAGAAAGGTCACTTCACACTACTATAAATACACTGGAGCACCCAGGTATAACTCATACTCTAATTCTACTAAAAACCTGCTTAAAACCCATGCTAACTTAAGCATCGGAGTCTCTTGCAGGTACCACCACCCTCCGGTGACGAAGGATCAGCAGCACCACCAAGTCCAACAAGTCGGACACGACAGCTCCAGCCACCATAGCAGATATCATCCGAGATCGACCTTCAGTTTCAGGTAACCCTCGAAACAATAAAATATATATTAAAAAATTAAATAATACATTTATTTATACATAGATATATAATAGTCTGGTCATTTTTTATATTTTAATTATTATTTATTTGTATATATAGTAGATTTATGTAACAACTATCACTTATAAAATTTAAACAAAAAATATATTTTTTGGTACAAAATTTATGATTACCTTAGCTTTTTTTTTAAGTATTACGATTTTACTTTAATTAAGAATTTTACACATATAACATAGTTATTAAAATATGTTAATTTATTCTATTTAAATTTATCACCATATATTATATTATGGGTTGAAATAGTAAATAATGCTAACATATTTTAGATTTAATTATTCTGTTGGTCTCTATAATTTTACCAAATTTATAATTAGGTCCTTATACTTTCTTTTTCTTGATTGGGTCCCTATCCTATTTTTAACGTTGTAATTAGATCCTTACTAGTATGAAAAATATTATAGTGAATTGAATATTTTTATGCAAATTGAAGATATGTAACACCCTTACTGTTAACACCTCATAATCGTACTAAAAGTTCAGACATTACTTACCTTTTATCCTTTAATTTAATACTATATTTATTTAATATTGAGCCTTCGCGAATATGAACCGAATCTTTAATTGTGAAAAGGAAAAGTCTTTACTTTAAAATCACATAATCACATATCATATCCACGTAATAATAAATACATAGACTTATTCAAAACTTCTTAATATGCAAGTCCTGCCACTCTAAAATCTCAAAATGACAAATGACGAGGGATAAAATAAAATCTAAGACTAAATCAAATACAAAAAATGAAAACATATATATACCTAAAGCTCCGTAGTTCGATCGCGGCTTCGTGCCAAAGCTTCCTGAACCTGACACTGAAAAAGAAATTCTGTAGGGGAGTGAAAACATCGTCCTCGAAAGGGTTCTCAGTAGAGAGTTTAAGAATTGTTATACGAAGATACATTTTAAGAGAAGAATTTATTTTAAGGCAGTAATTATCGTCCGTCCTATGAATCTTTTAAAAATCAACAGTTAATCATCCAAAACCTTTGCAAAGAAATAATATTTGATTTTTTAGAAATCTAAAACCTTTCTTTCTTATAAGAAAATATTAATCAGTTTCCTAGACTGTATGAATGACTAACCTGCTCCAAGTATAGGTTCATTAAATCTATGCTGAACCAGCATGATTTTTTATACTTTACTAATACCACAATCAGAAACCAATCACAGCTCTCAACTCAAGCAACTCAACCAAGTTAGCAACCAAATCATTACATCAGGAAAACAACCCTCAGCTTCACCACCACCAGCATGAGGGATCTCTCAGTTGCACACACATACAACACAAGCAAGAAAAATACAGATAGGATGTAAATATAGCAAGTAGGCCAAACAATAGATAAGCATAATTAAACAAATAGGCAAACCCAAATAATGCACACCCAAGCAAAACATACAAATGCATACGATGTATGCTTGTCCTATGAATAATGAGCTCATCTGTCGGTTATACAGCCAACCCGACATGTTCTGGTAGCTAACCATTGGACAGTCCCTCTGTACGTGCATCCCTAAGCTCAATAATATCTATGGAAAAAATCCCAAGCTCATCCATGGGGAGAGACAGTGTCCCAAACTCAAATCACACACACACACACACACACATACATATATGTCCATGGGGGAACACGGAGAGTTAAAGTGCCCGGTCATATCTAACATACAAAGGGTCAACAATTTGTCTCAATTTTGCAAGTCTCATTCACTTTTAATTCATTATCATCATCAATTCATATCTCATTTTCAAATTCATTCAAAAATCATACTTTAAAATCAATCCTCATAATCCTTCACTCAAATTCAATCATCATCATGCATCCTCCCATTCCGTTCATCAACAATCCCAATTCAAAATATAATTCATTCCTTTCTAAATAAATCAAACTCAAAACATAATCATTTTCTTAATAACTCAAAATCAAACCATATAACCCTTAAATTCAAATCTTTTTAAATAACCATCCAAACAAAATCTCTAATTTTTATAAAATTTCAGCAGCATCCCCTCCAAAACTTGGACTCTACCACCCTTCTCGGGTCCCATCCAAATATTTCTCAAATTCTTTTAAATCATTTCCAAAATCAAACCAATTCCAATATCTCAAATCATTTTCAATTCTCAAAAATCATTCTCGATAAATGAACAATCCAAATGCAATGTCTCAAATCCTTTTCAATAAATCAAACTCATTTTCAATTTCAAAACATTTTCAAATCTCAAGAAAATCAATTCGGCCACCGCCAATTCAACAAAATCAATCAATAACCCAAATATTTCAATCTCCTCAAACAATCAATAATTCAACAACACAAGCAATTATAATCGTCCAAAGCAACTCAAACCAATCCATAAGATTTATCAAATCACAAAAATATACATTTTGCATTAATATCGATTTATAACAATTGTCGGAAATAAAATGAGTTTAAGAAAAGCGCCCCTACCTCGATCACGACTCAACTACGCGACAAAACTCCATTTTCTCTCGGCCCGCAATGGCGGCAGCCGCAACCTCAACTCCAAACCACTTTCGTAGCAACCACAACAACTCTAATCGCAACATATAATAACCGAAACTCATTCTTATAACAATTAATGCCGCAAAATCTAAGCGTAATATAATAGAGCAGTGACTAAAGGGCTTTTCGAAACAAAAATGCTTACCACAACTAAGAAGAAATGACTTAGCCAAGTAGCGGCAGCCCCGGCGGTGGTTCCGGTGGCTACAGAACTGCTCTCGGCGGCCAGAACAGCAACGAGGCTTCTTTCTCCTTTGGCAGCGACACCGGCAACGGCAATCTCTCTGTTCTCTCACTCCCGTTCAAGCTCCTCTTCCCGGAAAACCCAACGGTGGCAGCGGCGGCGCAGCAGCGACGGTGACGGGGACTCCATCATCAAAGACGGATCGGTGTTGGGGGAAGGCATGGCAGCGGCGGATCTGACGACAATGAAACTCAATCATGACGGCGGCATAGTGAAGCACTAACGGTAGCGGCATAGCTTCCTTCAACCCGCGAACTCCCTCTCTTTGCAGTTCTGGCGGCACCTCGTGGACGGAATGGCGACGACGCAGGTGACACGATGGTGGCGGCGAGCTGCAGCACGAACGGCGGCGGCTATGCCAACAGTATCCCCCTCCACTGGCGTGCTCTCTCTCTTTCTCTTATCTCCTTTCTTGCGCGTCCTTCTCTCTTGGCACAACAGCAACAGCGACGGCGTCGAGCACGGCGCGGCAGTGAGCTGGACACGGTGGCAGGGCGCGGCTTGCCGACGAGCTCCTCCTTCCTCTCTTCCCTTTCTTCTTCTCTGCGGCCCCCTTCCCCCTTTCCCTTCTTTCTTTCTTTCTTTCCTTTCTTTCGTTCTTTCTTTCTTTCTTTCTTTCCTCTGATCGTGTAAGTGAGTAAGCGAAGGCGAGGCAGTGAGTGTCAGTGGCGGTGAGGGGTTAGGGTTAGTGGGTTCCAATTTGGAGATTTAGGGTTAATAGATTAGGGTAACTTTAATAAAATTAGGTTATAATGTATAAATTTAAAATATAATTTAATCCCTTAAAATTATTTTAAAAATATTACTTAATTATCAATTTGCTAATTGACTTTTAATTCAATTATTATAATTTAAAGTTAGAAATAATATAATTTATTTTCTTTGTTTATAAAATTAAAGTATTAAATTCTAAAATTTCAATTATTTAAACTACATCATATAAAATTCTTATTCTTTTAAAACTATTAAAATTTATAATTTAAATATAAAAAATTATTCAATAATTATAAGATTAAGTAAAATTTCTAATTTAATTATCAAAACTTGATTTAATTACTTTTAATAAAATAATTTCTAAAAAGGAAGTCTTTAATGAATAAATAAATTAAAATTAACTCATAATAAGATTTTTCGAAAATTCTGGGTCTTACATCCTACCCACCTTATAAAAATTTTCGTCCTCGAAAAATTAAAGTAATACACAAGATATTACATAAATTTCAAATATCAGATAATCCATAAGATTTAGATATAAGGGAAGAGTGTCGAGTAAAACAGAAGTTATAAGATAAGTTCAAAACAAAGAGGTTATATAATATTAACACTTTACCAAAACTTGAAGAAACACAATAAGGTGCAAATTTTCAAGATAGGTGTTTGCAAAAATAATGTGGTCGACAGGCTAACGTTCTTGTTCCTTTAATACATCAATCACTAGGTGCTTTCCAACTCGCTTATCACTCTGTTTCAAGTTCACTCGAATATCCAACGCCATTCCCGACTTTTTATCTTATATGAAAAAGCTCATCAACTTCCATTCCTTTCGAATTCTCATCTTTATTCACGCTCAACCATTAACTTTGACTTCCAGCTAACTCACTCAAGGTTATATTCTCACTTGTCGTCAAGCGGCGAGCTAATCAATCGATCTAATTATTTCAAAAATTTTATTAATCTGACACGCACTTAAACACATCAATGTAATATCACTATTTCACGTTGCTTTGGTCACTTAGCTAGCTTACTATGAATCATCATCTTGTATGCATCGAGCTATTGAAAACTTGAACTAGATTATGCAAGATTTGTGAAATAAAAATTAGTTAGACTAAGGATAAAATATTTTCTCGAAGACCTTAAAAGATACGTTAGGTACATAATCAAATAAGAATTTGCATAAAAACAACAGCAAGGTTGATAGGAAATCAAGTTGTAATCTTAAGAAGGAATTTGAATCCAAAAACTTCGATAGGAACAATCAAGAAGAAGAACAGTGCACTCATTTAGACCGAATTTGAGCTGAGTTAAAAAGAATACTAGAAGCCAATGGTAGAATTTACAAAGAATGGACAATCTCAACAAGAAATGATTTCACTTTCCCAAAAGAAATATGAAAAGTTAAAATAAAGTATTGCATTAAAACAACCGAAATTAAAATAAGATACGCAAAGTTTGTAAAATAAAATTTAATTGGGCTATGAGCAAAAATATTCTCTCAAGAGTCTTAAAAAATACTTAGGTGCAAAATCACATAAGAATACGTATAAAAATTGTGATTAGGTTGGAAGTAAATCATGTTGTAGTCAAAGAAGGAAATTCAGGGTAGAAATTGTTTTCACATGTCTATAAAAGAATAGGTGAAATATTGCAGATAAATAGATCTAAGCCATATAAAGAAATTTTTCTGAATCCATGTAGGAAAGTATATACTAAATTAAAAGTAATCTCATCAAAAGTTCGAAGGATGATTGTGAAATAGAATTAGGCAGGAAAGAGTCAATCCAAAATAAGAACTCTTGAAATCAACTGCAAAGAATGATGTATCACACCAAAACAAGCTCATTAAGTCAAGAAGTTACACAAATCACGTAAAGGAATTCAAGGTCAGGAACTATGATGTCGAGAATTTAAGAGATAATCAAGAATATGATCAGAGCAAGATATACATTAGATATGAAGCAAAAGAATCAAATTACATAGTTAGCTTAGTTCGAATAGTAACTTTTAAGGTTCAAATCGGTCAAGACTTAACGATCATGCATCACGCCAGAACAAATTTAAGATCAGATCAATAAGCACAGGATTCATGAAAAAAAGTATAATCAATGATAAAGACGGATATGTTTCAAAGTCTCAAGCAAGTCCTTAGGAATACAATCAAACAAAGTTATGGATGAATAATAAAATATAGTCGAAGAATGGTCAAATCATGGTTCAAGGAAGGAATCCGAGTCAAGGAACTTCAATGAGGGTAATAAAGAAGAAACGATATGCCAACTTAAGCGATGTAAACAAGAATCATAATTCGAAACCAAGCACGAAAAGCAAAATCTAGCATCCTCGAACCACGTGACTCGCATTACCCATTACTTATCAATTTTAATTTGCTTATAATAACTTATTAACTTTTCCGTACACATAAGCCATCAACATTAAGTTGGCCAGACTTAACATCAACAGATATGTAATGGTAAACTAACAGCGTTAATCAATAGACAGTCATGTGCATAAAGCTCTAATTCTTGTCATCCGGACAAGATCTATAATATGACAGACACTTAGAGTATGCAATGAAGCATAATCAGTCCATTTCCAAAGCTCTAATCAGGATGAACTGCTCTGATACCATAATGTAACACCCTTACTTTAAACACCTCATGATCGTACTAAAAGTTTAGACGTTACTTAGCTCAAATCCTTTAATTTAATACTATATTTATTTAAAATTGTGCCTTCACGAATATGAACCCAATCTTTAATTATGAAAATGAAAAGTGTTTACTTTAAAATCACATAATCTCATATCATATCCACGTAATAATAAATACACAGACTTATTCAAAACTTCTTAATATACAAGTCATGCCCCTCTAATATCTCAAAATGACAAATGACGAGGGGTAAAATAAAATCTAAGACTAAATTAAATACAGAAAATGAAAACATATATATACATAAAGCTCTGTAGTTCGATCGCGGCTTCATGCTAAAGCTTCCTGAACCTGTCACTGAAAAAGAAATTCTGTAGAAGAGTGAGAATATCGTCCTCGAAAGGGTTCTCAGAAGAGGGTTTAAGAATTGTTATAAGAAGATATGTTTTAAGAGAAGAATTGATTTCAAGGCAGTAATTATCGTTTGTCCATTGAATTTTTTAAAAACCAACTGTTAATCATCCAAAACCTTTTCAAAGAAACAATATTTAATTTTTCAGAAATCTAAAACCTTTGTTTTCTTATAAGAAAATCTTAATCAGTTTCCTAGACTGTATGAATGGCCAACCTATTCCAACCATAGGTTCCTAAAGTCTATGCTGAACCAGCTTGATTTTTCATACTTTACTAATACCACAATCAGAAACCAATCACATCCCCCAACTAAAGCAACTCAACTAAATCAGCAACCAAATCATCACATCAGAAAAACAACCCTCAACTTCACCACCAACAGCATAAGGGATCTCTCAATTGCACACACATACAATACAAGCAAAAAAAATATAGATAGGATGCAAATACAGCAAGTAGGCCAAATAGCAAATAAGCATAATTAAACAGATAGGCAAACCAAAACAATGCACACCCAAGCAAAACATACAAATGCATGTGATGTATGCCTGTTCTATGGCTAATGAGCTCATCTGTCGGTTATACAGCCAACCCGACATGTTCTAGTAGCTAACCATTGGACAACCCTCTATACGCGCATTCCCAAGCTCAATAATATCCATGGAAAAAATCCCAAGCTCATCCATGGGGAGAGACAATGCCCTAAGCTCAAATTCATATATATATATATATATATGCATTGCTCAGTCGCATCTTACGTACAGAGGGTCTACAATCTGTCTCAATTTTGCAGGTTTCATTTACATTTAATTCATTATCATCATCAATTCATATCTCATTTCCAAATTCATTCAAAAATCATATTTTAAAATCAATCCTCATCATTCTTCACTCAAACTCAATCATCATCATCCATCCTCCCATTCCGTTCATCAACAATCCCAATTCAAAACATAATTCATTCCTTTCTAATTAAATCAAACTCAAAATGTAATTATTTTCTTAATAACTCAAAATCAAACCATATAACCCTTAAATTTTGGCATCATCTCCTCTAAAATTTGAATTCTGCCACCCTTCTCGAGTCCCATCCAAACATTCCTCAAATTCTTTTAAATCATTTCCACAATCAAACTAATTCCAATATCTCAAATCATTTTCAATTTTCAAAAACCATTCCTGATAAATCAACAATCCAAATCCAATGTCTCAAATCCTTTTCAATAAATCAAACTCATTTCCAATTTCAAAACATTTCAAATCTCAAGAAAATCAATTCGGCAACCACCAATTTAACAAAAATCAATCAATAATTCAACCACACAAACAATTACAATCGTCCAAAGAAACTCAAACCAATCCATAAGACTTACGAAATCACAAAAATATATATTTCACATTAATATCGATTTATAACAATTCTCGGAAATAAAATAAATTTAAGGAAAGTGTCCCTACCTCGACCGTGACCTAACTACACGATAAAACTCCATTTTCTCTCGGCCCGCAACGGTGGCAGCCGCAACCTCAGCTCTAAACGTGTTTCGCAGCAACTGCAGCAACTCTAATCGCAACATATAATATCCGAAACTCAGTCTTATAGCAATTAACACCGCAAAACCTCAGCGTAAGATAACAGAGCAGTGACTAAAGGGCTTTTCAAGACAAAAACGCTTACCGCAACTAAGAAGACACGACTGAGCCAAGTAGCGGCAGCTCCGGCGGTGGTTCCGGTGGCCACAGGACTGCTCCCGACAATGAGAACAGCGGCGAGGCTTCTTTCTCCTCCGGCAGCAACATCCGCGACAAAAAGCTCCCTATTCTCTCACTCCCGCTCAAGCTCCTCTTCCCGTCAAACCCAACGATGGCTGCGACGGCGCAGCAGCTCGACGACGGGGTCTCCATCGTCAAAGACAGATCGGCGTGGGGTAAGGCATGGCAGCGACGGATCTGACGTCGATCAAACTCGACCATGACGGTGGCACAACAAAGCACTAATGGCAGCGGCACAGCTTCCTTCAACCCGCGGACTCCCTCTCTTCGCGGTTCTAGTGGAGGCTCGTGCAGGGACTGATGACGACGCAGGTAACGCGAAGGTGGCAGTGAGCTGGAGCACGAATGACAGCGGCCATGGCAACAATCTCCCCCTCCACTGGCGCGCTCTCTCTCTTTCTTGTATCTCCTCTCTCGCGCGTCCTTCTCTCTTGGCAGAACAGCAGCGGCGACAGCGTTGTGCACGACGCGGCAGCGAGCTGGACGCAGTGGTAGGGCGCGGCTAGCCGGCGAGCTCCTCCTTCCTCTCTTCCCTTTCTTCTTCACTGCAACCTACTTCCCCCTTTCCCTTTCTTCTTTATTTCTTGCTTCCTTTCGTTCTTTCTTTCCTTTCTTTCTTTCTTTCCTCTGACCGTCTAAGTGAGTGAGCGAAGGTGAGGCGGTGAGTGAGAGTGGCGGTGAATGTGAGTGGCGGTGAGGGATTAAGGTTAGCGGGTTCTAATTTGGGGATTTAGAATTAATAGATTAGGGTAACTTTAATAAAATAAGGGTATAATGTATAAATTTAAAATATAATTTAATCTCTTAACATTACTTTAAAAATATTAAAATGACTTAATTTTAAAACTAAAAGTAGTATAGGGATCTAATGAGAAAGAAAAATTATAGGGATTTAATTATAAATTTAATAAAATTATAAGGACCAACAGAGTAATTAAACTCATATTTTATTAGGAGGGAAAAAAACTCTACTAAAGCTAACCTACACAAATTAGTAATTTGTTAATTCACTTTGTAATTAATTTTTAGTAATTACTCAAATCAGTTTCCAAAGATTTTAAAAGCAGATATTTTAGTTTTCCAAAAAATTAATACACAAAAATATTCCTAAAATTTTACTCCAGCAGATGAATCAACCTCCATTCTATTTTTTGGTAGAGTAATTACCTAAATCAGTCACCAGGAATTTTAAAAGCGGTTATTTGAGTCTCTAAAAAAATTAATACACAGATTAATTCCCAACATTTTTCTTTATCAGACAACAGTTTACGCCTATTTTTTGACGTAACTCACTAACAAAAAATGAAAATTTGACACAATTTTTTTATTAACATGGTTTATACACACATTTTAAAATAAAAAAAATGTACATGCCACATGAATGTGTATGTGAAGTTAGTCTAACTATGAAGTAAAAATTCAGTTAATTTTTTGAGTTAATTGATAATTTGGTGATCAAGTTGAGATTCAAGTGAAAATAGAAGAATAATTTTTATTATACTTAATTCCTAGCTATCACGTCAAACTAAGTTATATTAAATACAAAAATATCAAATAGTTTCAACTTTGATTATTGATCCTATTAGGTAAAGTAAATTAAACAAAACATAATATAATAATAATAATAATAATAAAAATTATAACACCCTACCACACAGAGCCTTGCGCTTAAGTCGTAAAGCAGAGGTGGCGAGATATTACGACCTCTAAAAGAAAAGACGTATGTAAATATAGTTGAAAGAATTTCATAACTAGGAGCTTTGAAGAAGAAGTTAAGCAAAAGAGAAAATAGAAAATCGTGTCACACTCGTATGGATAATCGTAAAACGGATAGGTAAGATCAAAAGTAGGCTAAAAATATAATATACATATCAGAATTTCAAAATACAGATATCAAGCTCCAGACTCGACCTGCGAAGCTAAGGCCAGCCAGAGTATGTAATTATATATATTTATACAACCCAAAATATAACTCAAGCTACAAAATAAACACCTGTTTCTCCAAGTCAACCTCTAGGAGGACAAAATACAAACTATACATGCGGAGATTCTATATACATATATACATAGCCTAAAACAAAGTATAACAGCCCAAAAGATAGTTCTTCTCTTGTAAGGAAGGTCTCCAAACGCTCAACTAGGTGCCTCTCGACTTGCATCTGAAAAATAACAGAAATATGTATGGAATGAGAACCGGGGGTTCTCAGCATGGTAAAGGAGTCCACATAGTTAATATAAAAAGTCCAGGAAAAGTCAGAGGCATTCCTAGAACTCCAACATTCAGATTTCAGGTTAAAGGCCCAACTAAACCAGAAACTAAGTAAGTTATCTAAGGTATTCAAGTTCTAAATCGAACTTTAACCTAACACTTCACTTTCTGTCTCCTCTAATCCTTCGAATCACTGGTGGAACAACCCCCTCACACCTCCGCTAAGAGGAGTATCTCAGAAAACATACACACACAATTCAAGCAAGGAAAACACAGACAGAGGTGCAATTACAGCAAATAGAACAAGTAGCAGATAAGCAAAGTTAAGCAATTAAGCAAACTAAAACAATGCACACCTAAGCAAAACATACAAATGCACATGATGTATACCTGTCCTATGACTGATTGATGCGTGAGCATCTTATACCCTTTTTCTTAACATTTTACAGTTGTTTTTAGTTAGATTTTATTTAGTTTTACTTGATTTTAGTGCAAAAATCCATTTTGGATGCTACTTTGAGTTGTTTTAGTGTTTTTATGATTTCAGGTGAAATTCGGAGCAGTTTGGCGGAGTTTGGAGCTAAAAAGGAGAAAAGCTGACAGCCTCCCCCCTAGGGCGCTAAATGTCAGGCCTGCGTTTTGTGCCAAAAGCATGTGCGCAAGTGCTCCCCTTTGGGCGTGAAATGCCCAATTGGACGTTTAATGCCAGCAGGCTGAATTCAAATGTGAAGGCCCACTCTTGGAGCATCTCTAATGGATCTAGCATTTAGTATTTTAATTTTTTTTTTTTTTGTAATTTTTATTTACAAACAATATCTTTTAGGTTTAGAATTTATTATTTTATTTTATATCCGTTTCAGATTAGGTTAGTATTTAAAGGAAAAGACCACTTAGGTCTAGGATCTTCTTCCTCCTGAACGTTTTCAGAACCCTAGTTTCTCTGTAAGCCATGAGCAACTAAACCTCTCGGTTAAGGTTAGGAGCTCTGTTTATTTCTATGGATTAGAACTATTATTCTTCTAATTTAATTAATGCTTTGATTCAATTCTAAGGATTGTTTTCATTCTTAATCTTATGAACTCGGTGGAATGAGAGTATGACCCTTTTCTACATGAGTTCTTGTGATTCTCGAAAGAGTTATCTCGCTTGAACTACAACTTGAAAACAAATTCCTCTTGAACTGCTAATTACATGAACTGATTGGGATATGTGACATATAATCCTATTAGTCTTGGGTAATTAGGGTTTTTGTGGCATTAAACTAGTTTTCTTAACTTAACCCTCTAATCGGAATTAAGTGACCACGAGAGTGGCGGTTAATAAAGGTTAGAGGAGGCTAAATCACTAAGAGATTTGGGTTTAGACACTTATGGTTTGCCATAGAATGAATCATTCATTATTAAAATAGTTTGTAAGAAACTTTAATCCGGAAAGATAAATATCTCCGAAACTTAACTGTTTTCTCATCCTGTTTTCACACCAAACCCTTATTGCTTTCTTTACTTGTTTATTTATTGTTTTTATGCAAATTGACATAAGTCCAACTTGAAATACTTGTTTATTTATTGCTTTCTCATCCTGTTTTTCTGATTCGCCTGACTAAGTCCAACTTGACAACCATTGCTTGCTCAGTCTGAAAATCCTCGTCGGATCGACCCTCACTCACCTGAGGTATTACTTGGATGACCCGGTGCACTTGCCGGTTAAGTTATGCGTGTTCACAATTCGCAAACCAAGTTTTTGGCGCCGTTGCCAGGGATTGTTTGTGATTGACAACTGCCAGTTGTCTTGTTGCTTAGATTAGGTATTTTTCTTAGTTTTTTTTCATTTACTTTTCTTTTACTTTTTTAATTTATTACTTACTTTTATTTTTATTTTAAATTTCGGTTTTATCTTGTTTATTTTCCCTTTAATTTCTAATTTTAAGTTTGGTGTCCTTTAGTGTTTTTCTCTTTTTATTTTCAAAAATTTTAGCATTTTTCTCTTTTTAGTTTTCAAAAATTTTTAAGTTATTTTCTCATTTTTTTTCGAAATTTTTTTGGTTAATTGCTTATCTTATTTTATTTTATTTCTTTCACATAGCATATCTCACTGGGAGTTCTCTATACTCTGACATAGAGAGTCCCACTTTTTCTTTGTTTCTTGTTTGTTTATGAGTAGGAACAGGGATAAAGAACCCTCCTTAAGTTTGATCCTAAGCCTGAGAGGACCTTGAGGTAGCATTTACAACAAATTAAATCTTACAAAGCCGGAGAGAATCTCAAGGAAACTTTTGAGAAGGAAGCTGAAGAGCTCACCATGGACCCTAATAGAGGAAATCCGAATGCTAATGAGCATGAAAAGAGGACTCTGAGCTCTTACACTGCCCCCACTTTTGACTTTTATAGGCAGTATTTTAGTACCTGTGATTGGTGCTAACAATTTTGAGCTGAAGCCGCAGTTGATCACCTTAGTGCAACAAAACTGCCAGTTTCATGGACTCCCGCAAGAGGATCCCAATTTATTTATCTCTAACTTCCTGCAGATTTGTGACACAGTGAAGACGAATGGAGTGAATCCTGAGATTTATAAGGTCATGCTCTTCCCATTTGCTGTGAGAGATAGAGCAAAGCAGTGGCTTGACTATCAGCCCAAGGAGAGCTTGGACAAGTGGGACAAGGTGGTCACTGAATTTCTGACCAAATTTTTTCCACCTCAGAAGCTGACTAAACTTATGGTGGATGTCTAGACCTTCAGGCAGAACGAGGGGGAGTCCCTTTATGAAGCCTGGGAGAGATTCAAACTGATGATTAGGAAGTGTCCTCCTGACATGTTTTCAGAGTGGACCAGGCTACAGATCCTTTATGATGGCCTCTCTAAGATGGCCAAGATGTCACTTAACAACTCTGCTGGTGGTTCCTTGCATATGAAAACAACGTCTGAAGAGGCCAACGAGCTTATAGAGATGGTTGCTAACAACCAATATCTATACACTTCTGAGAGGAACCTGTGAACATTGGGACTACTTATAAGAAAGGAGTCTTCGAGGTGGACACTGGATGCCATTTTGACTCAAAACAAGATCCTATCCCAATAGATTAGCATGATCTCTCAGCACTTGACCGGGATGCAAGTTTCAGTTGTCAACGCTCAAGATGTATTCTATGACATGACTGAGAGCTACACCCAAGAGGACGCCTATGGCTACGGTCAACCCACCATTGAGCAAGTAAATTACATAGGAAACTCCTTCAGAAATCCCAATAATGATCCCTATGCCAATACCTTCAATCAGGGATGGAGAAATCACCCTAACTTCGGATGGAGAGAGCAACCACAGAGGCCCCAACAGAGCTTCAACAATAATCACAATAATTAGGGTGGAACCAATCAGAATAGATTCAACAACATGCAGTTCCAACCCTCTCAGTAGCAACAAGGACCCTCTCAGAGCCAAGACAATTCTAATCTAGCCACAATAGTCTCTAAGCTTTCCAAGACCACTCATAGCTTTATGCAAGCGACAAGAGCTTCAATTCGGAACCTGGAAGTACAAGTGGGTCAGTTAAGCAAGAGGATACCTGAGATACCTCCCAACACTCTTCCAAGCAACACAGAGGTCAATCCAAGAGAAGAGTGTAAGGCCTCATCATAGGCAAGGAGGCCAAGCATAGAAAGACACATGGTGCTAAGGATTTGAAGGAGAAAAAGGCTCAAGAAAAATCTCGAAGTACACTGGTACACTCCCCAATAGTGGTGAAGGAGCCTGAAGTACAACGCCCTTAGAAATTGCAAGAGGAGACCAAGGATGAGCAACTCACTTAATTCTTGGAAATCTTTAAAAAGTTGCAAATCAATAGTCCTTTTGTTGAGGTGTTAGAGACGATGCCTCCCTATATGGCCTGTCTGAAAAGCGTACTCTCTGAGAAGAAGGCCTTGAAGGGAGATGAAACTGTGGTGCTGACCAAGGAGTGCAGCGCACTAGTCCAGAAGAGGCTACCCGAGAAAATGCCAGACCCCGGAAGCTTCCTGATTCCCTGTACTATAGGAACCATCACATTTGAGAAGGCATTGTGTGATCTTGGTTCAAGCATGGATCTGATGCCTCTCTCTGTGATAAAGAAGCCGGGGATATCTGTGATAAAGAAGCTGGGGATATAAGAGGCGAAGCCCACAAGAATTGCACTTGAGATGGCCGACAATTCCCAGAAGCAAGCATACGGATTAGAGGAGAATGTCCTAGTAAAGGTTGAAGACCTTTACCTCCCTGCAGACTTCGTGATGCTTGATACAAGAGAGGTCATTCTTAGCCACAGGAAGAGCCCAGATTGACGTTGAGAAAGGAGAGTTATGCCTGAGGATGCATGAAGACTATTTGCTGTTCAAAATTTTTAAACTTCAACCACTCTCTGACAAAGGAGGTACTTGCGTGCAGAGTTCAAAGCTCAAGCCTTCTCACTTGATGGAGAGCCATACAGTTTCCCCTGACATCAAACCTAAGTTTGGTGTTGGGCATTCACCACCCACCAAAGATAAAGGAGGCCCCAAAAAGAAAATACCCAAAGGCTGGAGGAACAAGAAGTTTCCTACTGAGGACTTCTCACCTGGCATGAGAGTAGTCTTCACAAGAAGTCTAGCATACCACATACTGTGAACAGAATCCTGTCTCTAGAACATGTTGAGCTAATTCATGAGAGTGCAGGAAAGAAGTTCACTATGAGGAGTGAAGATTTGAGCCCCTATGATCCTCCTCCTTAGAGGAGCTGCCCGTCAACCTAATGACGGTAAAGAAGTACTTTTTGTGAGGAAATCCAACCATACATATCCTTTAGTTTATTTTTGCTTTATTTCAGTTTCTCTTTACTTTAATTTCATATCATTTTATTTGTCATTAATTTTTATAGTTTTCCTAGTTTTTCTAATGTTTGTGATCATGTACAGTGCTTAGAACAGGGACAAGAGAGCTTAGACAGAAAAACCGAACACCCTAGAGAAGGCATGCTGTGGACGCTAAACGCCAACGAGGGCATTTAGCACCAAAAGAGGGAGTTTGAATTTGGATGTTTAACGTCCAAAAGGGAGCTCACCCACACCAATTTTTGCTCTCCCTAGGGGGTTTAACGTCCATTACTGGCGTTAAACGCCAGAAAAAAAAAGTACATCACCCCATACTAGCGTTAAACACCAAAACCAGCGTTTAACGCCCAGGGGGCGAGTCTCGGGAATGGAGGCATGGCTTTAGCCATTGGTTACACCCCACTACAAACCAGTCTTACCCATTCAAACCTTATCTATTCTCTCTCTTACTTTCTCACTTTCTCAACCACATTCATCCATCCCATCACCCATCACTTCCCTTGATTCTCTCACCCTACCTCTCACTCCACCTAATCAACTCTCATCAATCCCATCTATCTCTCTTCCCAACAATCCAAATTCAAATTCAACTTTTCCCCCACCCTTATCCCATAACTGAAACCCAACCTTTCTCCCACCTATAAATACACCTCTTCACATCCACTTTCACCACACCTCACACTACTCTCTCCTTCTTACTTACCATTCACCAAACACACTCCTTTTTATCTTTTTCCCCTTTTCCACTACCAAGGCCGAAACCGCCTCCACTCTCCTCTATCTCTTTCTTCTATTTTCTTTTCCTTTTCTTACTTTATAACTTTACCTTGCTCGGAGACAAACAAACTTTTGAGTTTAGTGTTGGGCGCTCCACTTTATTCTTCAATTTTTTTTACTACCTCTATAGCACCCAAGAAAGGAAAATCCTTATCATGAAGGAGGAAAGAAAAGGCACCTACTCCCTGTAACACCCTCACTACCAGAATGTCACGCTTCTGGAGAGCCACTCTGATAGCAAGAAGTATTACGACTTCTTTATATACTTAATATTAAAATAGGAGCCTTTGACTTGACACCGTATCGCTAATTTCTTTTAAGAACGGAAATAAATACCTTATCTTAAAAAAAAAAAAAAACAGACATAGATTCATATACAAGACTTCTTACATAATAGCTTATAATGTAATATACATAAAAAACATACAACTCCTATCCCTCTTACAAAATTGAAATAACAAATACGAGGGAAGAAAAATTATCTAATTAATACAATATCATATAAACCAAAACGCAATATAACTCTTCATAATGCTCCTTTATCCGATTTCTGAAAAGGTAAGGCTGTAGGGGGTGAGAACCTAACCACACGATCTCACCACGGAGTTTCAGAATTATCATAAGAAGATATTTAATAAAAAAAATGTTTTCAAGCTCAATGATTATTATTATTGCTTTATGAATCTTTTAAAAACAATAGCTAATCATTCAAAACCTTTTCAAAGAAACAATATTTAATCTTTTAGAAATCCAAAGCCTTTCTTTTCTTATAAGAAAATCTTAATCAGAAACCAACCACGCAATCAATCAACACAATCATCAATTCAGCACCAAAGATCATTCTCAAAAGTAGCACACCAGGACAAACACAGGCAAAACAGACAAGAAAAGCACAGGTTTAGGTAGCAGTTACAGCAAATAGTTCAGGTAGCAGTTAAGAACAGTTTAACAATTAGGCAAACCAAAACAAATCTAAACCAAAGCAAAGCATACAAATGCATATGATGCATGCCTGTCCTATGGCTAATGAGCACATCTGTCGTTATACAGCCAACCCGACAAGTCCGGTTTGCTAAACCATTGGACTGTCCCCCGACGCGCATCCCCATGAGTCTATGCATAGCTTTTTCTCATATATATATATATCAAATTGCTTAATGGGGGTACCATTCTCGGGAATTTATAAGTGCCCGATCCCCCTTATGTCGTAGGGTCAACAGAGTATCGAGTCTCAACCTGGAGCAAGTGGTGGCAAGCCACTGCGTCTACCCAGGGAAACTCGTGTCTCAGATAAGTCAAATTCATAAGCCATATAAATAATTCATTCAACATTCATCAATATCTAAGTCATTCTCAATATCATCATCATTCGTCAATCCATATCTCATTTCCAAATTCATTCAAAAATCATATTTCAAAGTCAATTCTCATCATCCTTCTTTTCATTCCGTTCATCAATATTCCCAATTCAAAATATAAATCTTTCTCTTCTAAATAAATCAATCTTAAAATGTATAATGCTTAAAACCAAATCTTTCCAAATAATTACTTCAAACGAAACTTCCAATTTTATAAAATTTTGGCAGCATCTCCTCTAAAATTCGGACTCTGTCATCCTTTTTTGGGTCCCGTCCAACATCTTCCTCAAACCCTTTCTCAACCATTTCTAAATCTCAATCATTTTCCAAAACTCAACCAGTTCTAACATCAAGTTATCTTCAAATCCAACCATTTCCAATAATAAATCTTTTTTCAAAATTAAACCAGTTCAAATATTAAATCATTTATAAAATCAAACTAATTCAAAATTAAACTGCTTCCAAAATTAATTCATTTTCATATTTCAAATCATTTCTAAAGCCGATTCATTTACATTATCAAAATAACTTCAAAACCAAGAAAATCCACTTTTCATAATAGTCAACTAAATAACTTTTAAAACTAATTTCTTTTCAACAATCACACACCACTCAAGCAATCAAGCAATCAAGCAATCTGTCATTCAATCCAGCAAACAACCACATTTATAAGATAATCATAATCACAGACATATGTTTCTCACATTAATATCTATTTATAACAACTCTATAAGATAAAATAAATTTTAAGAAAATCCCTACCTCAATTATTCGCAATCTGCATAATTAAACGTGTTGAATACCTTTTTCCCTTGGCTCATCACAGCGGCAGCCACAACCACAATTCCAAACCAATTTTGCAGCAACCATAGCTACTCTAATCGCAACAAGAAATAACCGAAACTCAATCAAATAACAAATAGCATCGCAAAACCTCAGCCACATAACAGAACAGTGACTAAAAGAGTTTCGAAGTAAGAACGACTTACTATACCAGCAAGGAACTAAAGTACAGCGCAGCCGCAGCTCCAAAGGCTAACTTTGGCAAGCTCCAACGGCAGCGGCTTCAGCCTACAGCGAAAAAACTCACTGCAACAACAGCTTAGAGCAAAGGCAGCAGAGAAACTCGCGGTGACTATATAACTTGGCACAGACAACCTCAGCGATAACTCTCATGATAAATGTAAACTTAACGGAGAAAGAAGCTGAAGCAGGGTTAGGGCTTACCAACAGACACAGGCTTCAAAGGCAGTTTTCGGTGCCAGTGGTGGCGGTGAGGAGCTCCGGCAACATAGCAGCCGCGCGGGCAGAACGACGGCGAGCCCAGCAACGCGGCGGTGATGGCAACTCCGCGACGGTTTCCCTCGCGCGTGTTCTCTGTTTGGGACTCCAACGACAGCGTCTGGCAGCGGAGAGGACGAACGGCGGCGGCGCTAGCAGCAGGATCCGGTGGCGACCTCCCTCCCATCGTGGCTCCCTCACGAGCTCTCTCTCT
>NC_029794.2:118304980-118312808 GCF_000816755.2 Arachis ipaensis
AGCAGCAGCAAGGCGGCGACGGCTCCTCCCCCTCCTCTTCTTCCTCTCCACCTCTCTTTCTCTCTTCTTCTTCACCCCCTTTCCCTTCCTTTCTTGGTTCCCCCTATTTCCTTACTTTCCCTTTCTGAAATGTGTGTGTGCATTTAGATTAGGTTAGGTTTAGGAATTGTATAATTAGGGTGAAATTAGGTTTAGATAAAATTAGGGTTAGGTTATATATTTTTATTAAAAATTTAGGTGTAGTAGTGCAATTTTATAAAATAAATAAAAAATAGGGTAATAATTAAAAATCAAATTAAATATAAAACATCCATCTTTAAAATACCTTTCAATTACAAATTTGTAAATTAGTTTCAATTAAATGCTAATTAAATAAAAATTGGAGATAGATAAATTAATTCTCCTTTTTATTTATAAAATAAGTTTGAAAATATAAATATTTAAAATTAAGACATATAAAATATTCACTATTTTTCAATTATAAGAACTCTAAATTAAAAATAAGAGTTTACTCAACTTTTATATATAAAAATCTCCAAAATATAGTCTTAAATAAATATAATGCATCATAAATAATTAATTAATAACTTTTAAAAATTTAGGGATTTTACACTCCCGACCCATGGAACTTCACCCGGTTCTTTCCTAAGACGCATGAGGACCACTTTTATGAGGTGGTGCACAAGAAGAAGGTGATTCCCGAGGTCCGCTTCGATCTGAAGCCGGATGAGTACCCGAAGATCCTATAACAGATTCTGAGATGAGGTTAGAAAGTTCTGGCCAATCCCGTGACTGAGATTGGAGTATTGATGGTGCGGGAGTTCTATACTAATGCTTGGGTGACATACAAGCATGTCATAGGCGTGAACCCGGAGCCAAAGAATTGGCACACTATGGTCAGAGGGCATATCATGGAATTCAGCCTGGAGTGTGTGAGGGTGGCGCTACAGTTACCACCATCCAGAGAGGACCCTCAGTCATACACTCACAGGGTCAACACTGACCAGCAGTTGGATTAAGTTCTTGCAGACATTTGCCTCCCTGGATCTCAGTGGATGAGGGATTCTAAAGGCAAGCCATACCTGCTTGGTAGGCATGACCTTAAGCCAATAGCTAGAAGATGGTTGGAGTCCATCCAACGTTCCATCCACCTTACGAGTAATTGTTCTGAGGTTACAGTCGAGCAGACAGTGATGATTCACTGTATTATGCTCAGCAATGAGGTGGAGGTGCATGAGGTGATACCTCAGGAGTTCTACAGGATAGCAGACAAGTCCTCCACCACTATGAGACTGGCTTTCTCTCATATCATCTACCGCCTATGTGCAGTAGCTGGAGCTCACATTGATAGAGATACCCCGATCGGCATAGAAAGACCAATCACAAAGAAGGATATGGAGCACGCTAGGGAGCTTGGACAGGGACCGCAGCAGGAGCCAGTTCTACCGCCTCCACAGGATCTTCCGAAGATGCCTTAGGGAGTTTACTTTCCTCCCTGTGACTATTGGGACTAGTTGACTACATCTATAGGAGAGCTGACATCATATGTTGATCAGCTGAGGATAGAGTATCAGGATCACTCTGCTCTCCTCCACCAGATGATGGAGGAACAGAGGAGGCAGGGGCATGATATAGAGGAGCTTAAGCACTCTAGAAGATTCTTCGGAGGGAGCAGCAGCCACCATCACTAAGGTGGTTGAGTTTCATTCTCCCTTCCTTTATCTTATTTCTGTTTTCTAGTATTTTATTCTAGTCTCTGATTTCCTTTCTGAGTTTGCATGATCACTATTAAGATTTTTCTACTTTCTAGTTTAGTTATTTATTTCATTATTTTATGTTTAATTTAAAAGGATGTCTTATGTATCACTTACTGAGCTTAAACAAATATTAAAAGAAAAAAAGTAGTAGAATGCATGAAATATTGAGTATATATTGTGTGTTCTAGTTACTTTGATGTGGTGGCATTATCTTTAACTCTGAATGTATGAGTTAACTGTGCATATTTGATTTTGGAGTTAAGTATACTGGCTCTTGAGGAACAGAGACTTAGAGAAGTATTATTGATTCTCTGAAATAAGAAAAAAATAGATTGTTGAAGCAAAATAAACAGAAAAAAATTGAAAGAAAAGAAAAATCAAAAGAAAAAAAAGGCCAAAGCTTTGAGCATCAATGGTTAGGAGGATCAAAACTGATCTAAAGCTCAAAAGAGTGATTTTCCCTAACCATATGCTTGTGGTGTGAAAGTGTTAAGTAACCCTTGAGACTGAACACTTAAAGTTGTGACCATTTGCTGTTACTGAGTATGCCTAAGGCTCTGAGCACCACTGTCTGGGAGAAAAAGAAAGAAAATATTCGAACCCAAAGGAGTTCCCCAGTTAAGTACTTGTGGTGTTCTTGTATCAAGTTAAGCTTGAAAACAAAACACTTAGAGTCACGGCTAGGCTCAATGTGCAAAGCACCAAAGAAAAGAAGAGCTGTGTTCAAGAATCAATTAGAGCCTAAAGAGGAGAATCTATAATATCATCCGAGTTCTAGTTCCAAAGGATACTGACATTTCTGAGCTTCAAAGGATAGTGAGATGCCGAAGCTATTCAGAATTCGAGTGTCATAAGCACCATTCAGTAACTAGATCTGAGCCTAAATGACAACTTAAGTCTCGTATATTTTCTCTTTTTGGTCCTACATTGTTTTCGTTGCTTGAGGACAAGCAATAGTTTAAGTTTGGTATTGTGATGCGTGAGCATCTTATACCCTTTTTTCTTAGCATTTTACAGTTGTTTCTAGTTAGATTTTATTTAGTTTTACTTGATTTTAGTGCAAAAATCCCTTTTGGATGCTACTTTGAGTTGTTTTAGTTTTTTTATGATTTCAAGTGAAATTCGGAGCAGTTTGGCGGAGTTTGGAGCTTAAAAGGAGAAAAGCTAGTAGCCACCCTCACCCTAGGGCGCTAAACGCCGGCAGCATGTGCGCAAGTGCTCCCCTTTGGGCAAGAAATGCCCAATTGGACGTTTAATGCCAGCAGGCTGAATTCGAATGTGAAGGCCCACTCTTGGAGCATCTCTAGTGGATCTAGCATTTAGTATTTTAATTTCTTTTTGTAATTTTTATTTACAAACAATATCTTTTAGATTTAGTATTTATTATTTTATTTTATTTCCATTTCAAATTACGTTAGTATTTAAAGGAAAAGATCACATAGGTCTAGGATCTTCTTCCTCCCACACGTTTTTAGAACCCTGGTTTCTCTGTAAGTCATGAACAACTAAACCTCTCGGTTAAGGTTAGGAGCTCTGTTTATTTTGAAATTATATAATATTCCATGAAGTCAAACTCCATGCTCAATAATATTCCATGGAGTCAAACTCCAAACTCAATCATATAATATTCAAAATTCATATATATATGCATGCCCATGGGGGAACCCGAGGAGTTAAAGTGTCTGGTCACATCTTGCGACAGAGGGTCAACAATTAGTCTCAATGTCATCATCATTCATAAAAAAATTTATACACAAAATTTAATCTATTCTTTTCTAAATAACCACTTCATACGAAACCTCCAATTTCCATAAAAACTTCGGTAGCACCTCCTCTAAAACTCGGACTTTTGCCATCCCTCTAGGGTCCCAACCACCAAACCAAACACCTTTCAGTCATTCAAATCATTTCTAGTATCAAATTATTTCAAAATCAAACCAATTCCAATATTAAATCTTTTTCATAAACCAACTAACTTCAATAGCAAACCGTTTACAAAATCGACTCTCACATCTCTCAACTAATCCATTCAATTTCGCAAACTCACCATGAATCCTCAACATATCAACAATCATCATTATTTTATACCAATCAAAGTCATAATCCGACACATACAAATTCATTCATCTTTTATACACACATCATAAACCATATTCACAATCCATCAATAATTCATTCAATTCATTCCTATCTTAAGGTCTTCTAGCCTAAGTTTTCGCGTGACATTAAATATTAACAATGAGAAACTAAAATCATACCTTGGCCGATTCCTCTCTAAGCTCAGAACACCTAAAAAAACCTCTCCTTTCACAAGCTCTAAGCTTCCAAACATCAATTCCTCAAGCTTAATCACCCGGATTTCATTCCAAACCGCCCAATTGAACTCCAAATCAACAAGAACACAATCTAATTCACACAATATCACTATAATCATCATAGGGTTCACTAATTCAATGATTCACAAGGTCTAACAGTTTCTTACCTTATCCATGGATCAATGGACAGAACCCAGTGATTATCCACCGCTAGAATATCTCTAAACCATCAAAATCACAAAATATCTCCATTTCAAAACCTAAATCACAAAAATGAAAGGAAATAACTGAGAATGAAATCTCAAGTTTCTTACCAAATTATTAGGTGAATTTTGAAGAGAATTCCGAAACGAATGTGTGGCCGCTGACGGCTCGTCAATCGGAACTCCAAATTGAAAATTATGAACGATTGAATTTTGCAGAAGTTAGGGTTTCGGTTACGCTCTTTCTCCTCTCTTCTTTCAGCATACCGATCTGAAAAATGAAGGAGAAAGCTTCGTTTGGAAGCTTATATAGGTTGGGCCTTGGGTCGGTTTAGGCCTGGTCTAATCAGTTCAGTCTGTTAGTCCGGTTTTAGGTCAAAATCTTTAAAATTAATGTCAAATTTCGTATTTTAATTATTTCTATTTCATGAAATTAATTTTTTAATTTCTTTAAATAATAATTAATTTATTGCTTAATTATTTACTAATTACTCGGAGTTTACAATAATAATAATAAGAATAATTTTAATTTTTTATGTGGTGTAACTGATATTAATGAATGTCATTGAATGTATGAGCATATTTTGGGCTTGTTTGTGTAAGCTTCTAAGAAGAGATCTTTTTTCAAGTTAACTTTTTTCAAAAGATTTTATAGAAAAGTAAACGTAATTTTATGTTTAGATATCTCATGAAAAAAAATCTTTTTATATCATATAAAAGTATTTTTTGTTTATTTATAATATGAAAAATATCTCCTTTTTAAAGAAAAAAGATCTTTTAAAAAAAGATGTAAGTTGTAACTTCTCAAAAAAGATGTTTTTTCTAGTGTTTTTATTTTTTACTACTAAAAATTTACCAAACACGCTGAAAAATAAAAAAAAAATCTTTTTTCATCGAAGAAAGATCTTTTTTTTATCAATTTAATGACGCCCAAACAAACACTTACTTACAATCTTACATAGTGCATACACATGTATATAATCAATGTTTGGACCACTTCTTAATGAAAGACATATCTGACTTGGAGTTAGAAAATACTCAACATAACAAAATAAAATGTACAAACAACAAGATATGAAAATAAACAAACCACAATAATATGCTTTTAATGAATATGAGACTTAGTACATCTCTTTTTGTTAGATTTGGAATTGTGTATGTAGTGAGAATGATTCAATAATATTTTTTAAAAAAATACCATATTAAAAATCAAATAGGTTTAACCACGGTTCTGAAAATCGAACCGGACTGGACGGTTCAACTGGAATAACCGGGAACCAGTCATCTAGCCGGTCTGGATAAGGTTAGAAACCGCCTGGTAAAAAACCGGTAAAAAAACCGGTCAAACTGGCAGTTAACCGGTGAACCGGGAGAACCGTCCGATTTTTTAGCGGTTTTTAGTTTGAAAGTAAAAGTGCTAAACGGCGTCGTTTTGTCTCTTTAAAGAAAAGAAAGGCTAAATGCCTAACGAAGCCCTAATCAGTAATCAGAAATCACCCAGAAGCCAGAAGAGGAATCAGCAGTTCAGCACCCACAGCAACTAGCTCTCCCCTCTTCGCAGTCACATAGCCACCACCACCAATCGAGCAGCCCATCGCCATCGCCACCGCATCCCGCAGCCACAGAAGTGACAGCGTTGACCACCGCAACCACCACCGCATCCTGTTTCGTCGCCGAGCTCGCCTCCTCTTTTGTCACCGTTACTTTCCGCCGGTAAGTAATACTCTGTTATTCACTTAGTCCTCGTCGCTGCCTTCTGATTTTCTGTGCATGATTTTATGATTTATTTGTTCATGGTTATCTGATTTTGATTTTGATTTTCTAGATTTATGATTTTGATTTTGATTTTGATTTTTTTAGATTCATGATTTTCTTATTTATTTGTTCATGGTTTTCTGATTTTGATTTTGATTTTCTAGATTCATGATTTTGATTTTGATTTTCTGGATTCATAATTTTGATTTTTGATTTTCTGAGGTTATTTGTTCATGATTTATTTGTTCGAGCTCTTTCTCTGTATTCGCCGGTGTCGCCATCTCTTCTGTCGCCGCCGTCACTCCTCTTCTTCTTTGCCGCCGGTAAGCACTCCCCTTCCTCTTCGCCGATGTGTCTCCTTTCTCCCCTGTTTGAGCTCCCTCTGATAATAGTTAATTTTGTTCATAATTTTCTGTGATAATAGTTAATTAGTTTGCTGAATTAATTTTGTTCATAATTTTCTGTGGAGTTTGTTGATTTTATTGTGGAGTTTGCTGATTTTAGTTTTGCCGTGAAGTTTACTGAGTTAATTTGTTCATAATTTTGCTGTGAAGTTACCTGATTTTATTGTGGTGTTTGCTGATTTTAGTTTTAAGGTGGAGTTTGTTGATTATTTTGCTGATTTTAGTTTTTTTTTGTACATTGAAGATGGAGCAATCACAAAGAGTTAATTATATGAATTAATTATTCTGTATTCTTGATTTGAATTCTGAATTATATGAATTAATCATTCTAAAGGTTGGATTCTGGATTTTGGATTTTGTATGTAATTTGTAATTTGGATTTCAGAATTTTGGATTCGGATCAGCTTCTTAAGCCATGGCAAATTTCTCACCCAATTCAATCAATCATGGCATTCGCGGATATGTTCCTGTATTGATTTGCCTATTTTTTGTTTTCATTGGTACCATTTATATCTAAATAACAGAGAGACTTTGTGTTAATTAATATGAATATATTATCCTGTTAATATTTTTATTGAGCATCTTAACCTATCCAGTATTAGTGCTTCTAGTTTCATTATAGAAAAAAAGTATATTATGCATTAAAAACAAGTTGTATCCACCATGTTTATCTCTCTAATTTTTGGTTTAGTGTTATCAGATCTTATAATTGTGCAGTTGTAATTTTGTCTATGTTTAACTAGTAAACATTAGTTAACCAAACCTTATTAATAAATTTTTTAAGAAAATTACTAATGTCAAATTTTGAGGTATAATACCTTTTAGTCTAATGTTGAAGTATATCTCTAAAATTATTTTCATATTAAAATTTTTTGACTTAGAAATTATTGAGTTTAAATATTTAAAATTATATATTAAATTTTTAATAATTTTATTTAATATTTAATTAAACTGATTGAACCCCGGTTGAACTCCGGCCGAACCACTGAACCAGTGAATCAGTCGTCTCACCGGTTCATTGACCGGTTCGGTTTTCGCAACCGTTTAACTTAACCTTAAAAGTTAATTTGATTATAATATCTGCTAATATTTTTTTCTAATAAATACTTAAAGAATTTAGTGAGTTATGCTAAAAAATGGACGGGAGACTGTTATATCTAACGAATAAAAATATTGGAAATTGATCTGTATATTAATTTTTTGGGGGACTAACATGTTCGCTTTTAAAATTATTGGAGACTGATTTGGGTAATTACTTCAACTAAAAATAAATTGGGGACTGATTTGTCTACTATAATAAAATTTTTAGATTGTTTTTGTGTATTAATTTTTCTTAGGAACTAAAATATCCGCTTTTAAAATTTTTAGAGACTTATTTAAATAATTACTCTTAA
>NC_029794.2:118312846-118331714 GCF_000816755.2 Arachis ipaensis
GTAAAATATAAAAGATATCATTTTAATAAATCTGGTAGTTATATTTTAAAATCACAAAATTAAACATATATTTTCAAAGAATAAAAAAATAACTTGCTCAAACCGTAAGTTTTATTGATTGAATATATTACATTACGAATTACGAAAATCAAATCAAAATTAAGTATTTTTATGCGATTCAAAATTTTAATAGTTAAACTCTCAATAATCTTAGGAAATTAAAATGAGTCAATTTCAAATAAAAATGAAAAAAAAAATACCAAAATGAGTATATACGAAATCATAAGTTATAACTTATTTTAATAATTTTATATATAGTTTATAATAATACTAAATAACATTTATAATTTAAATTAAATTTTTCGGAAAAATAAACTAGTTACTACAAGAATTTACGTGATTCAGTTTACAAAAGTTATGAACTTATTTGTAATTAAATTTGAGGGTAAAATGCATATTTAAATCAAATGGAGTCTAAAATTACACAATTTATCCAAAAAAAAAAAACGTTATATGAATCTCTTAATAGGACGTTTTTATATAAATCGAACGACCCCATTCGATTTATCCATTCCAACACTAATTCGAATCAGATCAATTCGAATTACTATACAAAGATGCAAATCAAATCTAATCAAGTCGATTTATGCATGCATGAAATGGCCTAGTAAATCGAATCATATTGATTCGAATTATGCATGTGACGTGCCTAGTAATTCGAAACAACCTGTTTCGATTTACACCTCGTATTGTTCTTATATAATTCGAATTTGTCTGATTCGAATTACCAAGAACATATAAATCGAACAAGGTAAATTCGATTTACTGCGACGCCAACGTATATAAATATGATGTGAACATGAATTCCTCATGAGAGTGAAACACAATGGCTAGTGAGGATAGTTTTTTAGTGTTGGTACACTATAGAGGGTCGATTAAGAAAAAAACACGTTCTGGAATTAAGTTTACTGATAAGGATCCCCTCAGTGTTTTACTGAAACCTACAACGAGCTTCGCTGAGTTCTTGAATTCTATAATCCAATAACTGGGGTTGCTAGGCATGAAACGGGTTGAGAAGTTATTCTATCGAATTCTGATTCCAGTTTTGCGAGATGATGTGAAATACGATTCGTTTGTCATAAGGAGTGACGAAGATTTGGAGGTTCTGTTCTATTGTCGTCGGTAGTTTTCCAAGGTCAGGACCCCTGAGCTGTTGGCCAAGCATGTAGATGTGGTCTCTAATTCAGGAAGTTCAAACCGAAATTCCCAAGCTACAGCAACAGCAGCCTGTTCTAGTTCGAAACCTGTTGGTGCTTCTTCATCCGTGCCTGTGATTGCACTCGAGGCAATGGTGGTTGCCTCTCCGTCCTTCGCAAATGATCTAAACCGCAGTGGTGATGGAGAAGTTGGTGTTACAGATACGGCACCGGTTTCATTATAGGGTGGAACACCGGATGGTATAGACGATATACTGCGGGATGATGATGACGATGATGATGTGGAGCCGGACATCATTGCTGATGATAGTGGTGATGACATAGCAGCGAGTAATCCAGCTGGGGCTGGCGGAGCGTCTAGCTCAGGGACTCAGCAGTACTCCCCGGGCTTTTCAACTTTGGACTTGGATGCCATGAGACATTAGGAGGTTCCTGGCGAACCTATTGGATTTGGTGCCAGAGATACACAGGGTACCGGAGGGCTAGCGAAGTTTCAAGTTGGTTAGCAGTTTTAGGATAAAAAGGAGGCCGTGTTAAGCGTGAAGGCTTATAGCATCTGACACGGGATTTAGTACAAAGTGGTGGAATCCGATTATCACAAGTACTTTGGGAAGTGTAAGGAAGTTGGCAACGAGTGCACATGGTTGATTCAAATTTGTCTCCACAAGTGTAGAGGTATTTGGAAGGTAAAACAGTATAATGGATCTCATAATTGTCTGGCCACGTCGATATCGAGTGATCACAGGATTCTTGATTATCATGTGATCTCGGCATTCATACTGCATATGATTAGAGCTGATGTTGCCATGTCGATCAAAGTACTGCAGAATGCGACAGAGGCACATTTTGGTTAATGGTTAGAGATGATGCAGCCATGTGTATCAAGGTACTGCTAAATGCGACAGGGGCACATTTCGGTTTTAGACCGACTTACAGAAGGGTTTGGTTGGTTAAGCAGAAGATCGTGGCACAGATTTACGGAGATTGAGATGAGTCATACAATGAGTTACCGCGATGGGTACTAGGTGTGCAGATGACGATGCCTGGTAGTGTTGCAGTGTTGAGGACGAGTCCTATGCGAGTGGGTGGGCAAGTGGAGCAGTCGCATGCCTATTTTCACCGGCTTTTTTGGACATTCCCACCATGTGTTGAGGCCTTCTGGCATTGCAAGCCGTTAGGGACCCATCTGTACGGCAAATACGGGGTACATTGCTCGTTGCGATTGCTCAGGGTGGGAACTCCAACATCCTGCCGATTGCATTTGCACTTGTGGAGGGTGAGAATGCTGAGTCGTGGTCGTTTTTTCTATCCCACCTCCGCCAGTACGTGACTCCGCAACTGGGTATTCTGGTGATATCAGATCGGCATAATGGTATCAAGGTGGCACTTGAGGCTCCCGACGGAGGTTGGCTACTACGGAGCGGCACCTCGTCCTCGTCTCCGTCTCCAGCTGCCTCTGCCTCCTATGGGGGTGGAGAAATTTGAATTTTAGGGGATACTCTGTAGAAATTTTTATAAGATTTTCAGTGAAATAAAAAAAATTAAAATTATGTTTTCAAAATTGTTATAATTAATTGTTGGGTTGCTGTATTTTTATGCAATTATTAATTTGAATAATTATTTTGATCTTAGTTTATGTTTTTGCTTTTGTTAAGTTAGTGTTATGATAAATATTTATGGTATTTACAAGAGAACTATATATTCATTTTGGTTTTTATGAAAGAAAAATTTTTCCCTTGCAATTAGTGTTTTATTGCTCTATAGGCACTTGTTAGTTTGCTAAACTAACCAAAAAACTTATTCATTCTAATTTAATTATTTTTGAAACTAAAATACTATGTAATTTCCTATTTTTTAAATTTACTAAACTAAAACACTTTTAGAATTATTTGTTATTTCTTAAGTTTCTTCTTATGTTATTATTTATTGGTGTTTGTTATGTTATTAATATATTCGCTGTACAGACATGATGACAGGTAGCAGAAGTAGGTCGAATGGGTCACATGGTCGTAGTAGAGGACAGGCTTTCACCGAATCCCTTAGGGCTACCTAGTCATCGCTCTCTACCCCGACTATCCCGTCAATCCCTATGACGTCATAGGCGGTCTATCGGACCAGTAATTCATCATGGTCCCAAATCCGAACTGGGTGTCTCCTTCTGCTACGCCCTCTACAGATGCAGCGACGACGTCGACAGAGCCCGCAGTCGATGATTCCTCCAATGCCCCCGAGCAGGATGCCCTTCTACCACCGCCCATCATCCGACTGAAGATTTGGTCCAATGGCATTCAGTCGTGAGTTCAAGGTTTTAATATTAAGTTTGTTTATCTTATGTGTTTGTTAATGGGAGATTTTTTCATTGACAGGTTTGCACCAAACCACAATTCTTGCACTACACAAGAGATATCTGAGGTCATTAAATCCATGTACGACCACCCATGGCTGACCTACACGCAGATCCCGACTGAAACCACTGAGGCTGGTTTCAAAAGTGGGTGGTAAGAACCCAATTTTGTTTGAATCAATTAACCGTATTTGAACTGTATTTTATTCCGAGTAACTAATCTTGGCGACTCACTTTGTGAAGTTGAAATTCATATGGGATGCAGAACACAGTGTCATGATCAAGAAGATCTATGATCACCGGGCAAACAAACGACTTCAACAGATGATGAGCGATGTTGTTAGGGGAAAGACCACCTGACATCATTGATCCGTCCAAACATCAAGTGTGAACTGGAGGCCTATCTTAGAGATAACGACGGGTTTAAGCGTCGCCGTTTGACGAACGTCACTAACAGGGCTTCGCCCAAGTCGTCGAGGTATACGGGTCGGTCGGCGATCTTCATGAAAACAAAGAGTAGACTAGTAAGAACTTTTGCATTGTTTAATATTTTAATAATTACTTGAATTAGTTTTTTAATTTCTTCATTTATTTTATAAGAATGTAACTGATTTATAAGCATTCTTGTTTTGAATATAATCTTTGGTGTTAGCCTCATTTTATTGATATATACTTATATAGTCTTGTATGAACTGAACTGACTTGATCTGATATAGAACTGCTTTGTTAGTTAAATTTTTTTTATTATCAAGTTAATTAATTAGTTAGTAGAGTTTACTTATATTAACTTTCTATTTTAGTGGATTTAGGTGGTTAGGATAGGTTAGAATAGGTTAGATTAGGCTTTGAGATTGCTGAAAAATGTTGGACTATTTAACTATTTGCTGGAAAATTGTTTGAAATTGTTTGAAAAATGCTTGACTGTGAAAATAATGATGCTTAATTGTATTAATAATGATTGAGTTGTTTGTATGTTACCTTAATAATGATTGAAAAAATTAATAAGTTGAGTAGGGTTGATGGATATTTGGTTTGGATGGAACCCTTCAAGGGTATGCTAAATCCGAATTTTAGGAGAGACTCTGTCGAAATTTTTATAACATTTTTAGTGATATGAAAAAACTTAAAATTATGTTTTGAAATTAGAATTAAGATTTTCTATATTTTGGTTCCTATATATTTATTTGCCATTGTTTAATTTATTCGTTTATTTTATTACTTAGTTGATATATTAATTTGTAGTCTAAGTCATTGCATCGTGAGGCGACACTGGCAGAGACCTTCAAGTATACCCATACTTTGAAGACAAACAAGGAGAGATTTGCTGATGAGCGGTCTACAACCCATTGTGTGAGTTTAAATTAATCCTAATTTGCAACTTTCTTTAGTTTAAAGTCAATTATTTAACTATTATCCTAATCAAAACTAAGGTGTATGATGTAGAAGGAGTACACGCAAGAGTTGGAGGCTGCGACTTAGCAATCTTAGCCACCTAGTGGGGCCGAGAAGCCCGCTCTAAGACCTCAGTGGTGGATCCTGATAGGATTTGGCGCAAGACCGCCTCTGAACCCCATAAGAATTGCCGCTTCAGGTTAGGATAGTTCCTCACCAGTGGCCTCCGCTCCTCTGCGTTGGCGGCTTCCTCTGCCTCTGCCACCAGCCCTGCTAATCCCCAAAAAGTTGTTGACTTGAGAGAGGAGGTGCAGAATCTAACACAGGAGCTTCACCAGCAGGCGGAGCAGTCTGAGCAGAGATATCAAGAGATTCTTGCACGCGTTACCGTCAGCTCAGACCTGACAGAGAAACTGGAGGAGCACAGCCAGCAGATGTGCGTTGGAGGCAGCGGTGCTGCTGGTAAGGCACCGACGGCAGCACCTATTCGGCTGCCTCAGCAGGGGGACCACGACACCGTCGCCGACGACGACGAAGATTACTGGGATCTATAGGTTTTAGGGTTTTATGCATTTTTATTTGTTTACTTCATTGTATTCTATCTTTGTGACATTTAATTTTATTCAGACCATTTCTGGCAACTTTAAATTTCTACTAACAATTTTGTTAACAAGAGTCTACTAATCGTGGCTTAACTGTGCCAAAAAAATTTTAAAAATAAAATTAACATTATCATAGGATTTACGTCGGATAAATTCGATGGTAACTTGGCACCTGAACACGTGAAACGGCGCCAAAGTTACTGTCGGATGTATCCGAGGGTAACCATCAACACAATCTCGCCAAATCCATTGAAAAGATCGATGGAAAATTCGCTGGTAGTTAGTGTCGAACAAAATAAATCTGCCGGTAATCATTTTAGCGGTAGATTTATTTGATGAATCCGACGATAAATTCAAAGTACTCAATTTTTTTCTTGTAGTGACTTGCAGTGAGCTGGAATTTTCAGCTACAAATTCATGATCAAAACCAAATTTTAATGAACTAAATCAATTTAATCAAAATCAACAACATAGCCATCTTACTTTATAGAAGGGGCATCTGAGAAACAATTTGTTAGGACTTGTCGGCCTCCTCCACTTGTACAAAATGGCATAAACTCCACACTGCACATCGAAGCAATGTTATCTTTCTCATCTTCACCTTGTACACGTTTAATGGTGAATGACAATGAGACTCGTCGTGTACTCGAGGAAGCTCATTCACTTGCCATGAAACACGACACAATACCCCTCACAAGCTCTAACAAAAATGACATCAATGGTGCTGCAATGGAGTTTGCCTTCGATTTAAAAAATTAGCGCAGCTCCCAAAATGACGTTGTCTAGTCATTAAAAGACCTATTTGTCCTAATATTTTTTGAAACTTGATGCCAATGCACTATAACAGACACGTAACACCGTCACAACCACATAAGCACCACAATAGCTAACTCCATTACATTTGGCTAAAGAGATTGCACGAATGTTCTATTATCACGTGTTTCAAATAGTGATGAATTATTTTGTATTTTTTAATCCTGAGAGACGTATTTGTCTTCGATTAAAAGGTTAAGAATTTATGTCTTTTTTTTCTAATTTTAAAATTAATAATAAACGATATACAATTATATTACATATACTCAAAAATCAATAACCAATAACAATTGTATAAACATACGTATTTTTGCTGTTTTAAAAAAAATATTATGTTACTGTCATTGAAAAATTTTAATTACTTTATTATGATAAAATTAGTTAATAATTCTAATGATTGATTAATTTGTTAAAAATGTATCAAAAAATATATAAAAATACAAACAAATACATGATAACTATTTTTAAGTTCATAGACTATTTTTAAACGTCATATTATTAGTTTTGAAAACTAATAATATATTTTCAATATTAATTTTTCATCACACGTGCTTCATGTGTTTTTTATGCTCCCATAACTTTTACCCACTCGGGTAAACTTGGTTGACAGGAATATACCAAAGGAATGAAAAATCTTAAATTTGATTTTTATGTTAATTGTTGTTCCTCTTTGTTTGGGATTCACTCATTATTAGTTGTGAGAAGATATTTGGATTCGGAAGCTGGATTAATGGATTAGAATGCTCAAGTCAGCCATTGCTATTGGAGGTTGCATTATTGTTAGTTTGAGATCACTAGTTAACTAACTCACCTGAATTTCTGGATCATCATATGTTATTTTTTAATTAAAATTTAAATGTATCTATATAAATTGTATCTAAATAGACTACTTTTTATTTACTAAAATTTAAATTGATAGACATTTAAAATCAATAAGGTATATAATTATCGACTATACATAAAAAGAATTTATACGTATAAAATGAGCTACTAAATCGAATATCATGCATGTATTTATGCATAAATAAATGTATTATTTTATATATTTTTTATATTTTAATGTATAATTTATATAGGTGGCTATTTTTGTATACACATCATAAGACGTAATGCTTATTAGTTCAGGTCAAAATCAATTGAGATTAGTTTTTGGAATTTTTTATTTTATTATTTATTTATTTATTTTACAAAATTAACAGTTTCAAATCTTGAAAAAGTTTCAAACTAGAGAGGAACTATACTTCTATAGTATTTTACTACTTCAAGTTCTGAATTCTCAGACTGATTTGTAAACATTTTTTTTCTTTAAAATAAAATACTTCAAAAAGAAAAAAAAATTGTCCTAGTTACTATGCCAATAACTAAATCAGTACCAATATAGTTTAGTATCTGTTGGACAACAGTTAAAGTGGACGATAGAGATTTACATAAAGATATTCAAATTGTGCAAATAAATCGCATGCATTATTACTTACAATGACCATAACTAAAACAATTATACTGCGTCAAACACAAAAATTTCAGTTATTGGAATAAAATATATGTTAAAATTTAAAATAATACACTGTAAATAATTTTATGGTTGATTTTTAATGTGTATATAATATTTTTTATTTTAAAATTATTATTATTCATATCATAACATGAAATAAAGAACCGAACCACATGATCTCTATTTACCTAATTAGTTGTTTACTCCCTTGAAGTTCATGCAAATAACTAAGAAAGAAAGTAAGATAATAGTAGCCCTTTTTTGTGAGGAGTGTGGGTCATATATAATTATGCACTATTGAAATACAAGATTTTGAGATAAATTATGGCTATGGTTAAAGTTAAAATAATAAATATTTTTTAGTTTTAGTGGATAATTATGTATCACTTTCTAATTAATATATATCACCTAATATTTGGAATAATTCACGTTGATAAAATAAATGAAACTTAAAATTATGTAGATATCTTAAACTAGAATTGATTACACGTCGTATCTTGAACATCTTTATATATAATTATTCTCCATATACAAGTCATTTTTTAATATAAATTTATACAAGTCATTTATATTACGCGTGTACGTTCTTCTTCGTGCCGTTACTGCACGTTCTTTTTCGTTATTTTTCTCTTTTGCAGATCTTAGCCACTACATTTTTTTATGTTTTCTTGCCATCATTGAGATGGTCTTGTAGCTTGCCTTCCCTTCTTTTTGATAGGTCAAAGTTTCTATGGTTTGCTGTGTAAGGACCGGAGAGAAAGAAAGAGATTAGAGAGAAGAAAGTATGAAGAAAAGCAATCAAGTGTGTTTGAATAAATTAATTAAAGTGAGTTGCTTTTACTTCCCTTAGGTGGAGTAGCGTGTAGCATTGCTAATCACCATCATATCAATTTGTCAATTTCTCTCTCATAGTTCCCATGCAATAAATGATAATTGAATGAATTTGAAATCCATCACATGGTTAGAATTGAGATCCGTTGGAGGGCATAAGCAAATATCAACATTTGCTTTCCTGATGAATTGTTTTTGGATCATGCATAGGAGTGTATGGCAAAATATGTTTAACTTGGGCTTGCAACAAGTAATGGATCAATTTGGCCCAATTAAACAAAACATAGTTTCAACCACTATGATCACAATAATTTAACATCAAGGCTGAATGAGAATTATTTCAATGGGCTTATTTAAATTTGTTCTTCTCTGTTCGGCCCATAAAGAAAACTGCACAGCAAAAATTATTTTAATTAAACATATATTGATCAAAGATAAATTAATAATTTTGCTGTTAATAATGTTTGATCATCATCAATTTAAGTTAGAGTTTTTCAAACTCATCAATCTTCCCCTTGATGACAAACATTATTAAAATTGAAATGTAAGGAAATTAAAGAATTAGAGTATAGAGTACTCCCTTTGAAGATTTGTATTTCTCCCCCTTTCAAATTGTTACATGGCTCCCCCTTAATATATGCCATTTTTTACCAAAGGAAGCACTAACCTATAAAAATTTAATCAAGCTTCAAGTAACAATGTTATTTAGCATATTCATTACATGATGCTAAATGCTTGATTTATGAGTAGATTTGAATGATATACAAAACTTATTTGTTATCATAAATTAATTTTCTGCTCAAACTTTATACATATCAATTTAGTACAAAAAATTGTTCAAAAGATTTTCAAATATTTTTCAATCAAGATATCAGAGCAATATGATTATGGTAAGGAAAATATTTTTGAAACACACATGATCACATCAAACATGGCAGCTGTTATATTTTACATAGTTTAAAAGAACTGCCAAAAATAAGTTATCAAGCCATCATGTTTACCAAGATGAATCAGAATATTCTTATTTCAAAAGAGGCATGCATATTCATCAAGATAAATCAACAACCAGGCATTCATCAAAACAAATGCATTGTCAAACATTATAAACCAAATGCATTTCCAATAGCAGCAATCACAGTGAAGCAAATGTAATATCAATATTATCAACATGCTTGTTCAAGCATCAGATGTATTCTTTTAACAAGGGTGATCATAAATTTTCAAAAAAGAAAATTTCATCCCTGTTTTTTTCAGATTTCAATTTTCAGCTCTTTCTCCCCCTTTTGTCATCAAAGGGGCACCTGCAAAAAAAATTATCATGGAAAACAGAGTATGCAGAATATAACCCAAAATATAATCCAAAAGTGTTCATAAAGTATCACAGAGTTATACTACTAGCAGTATTCAACCCAACAAAACAAAGTAACAGATTGAGTCTAAGTGTGCCAATATCAAACAGTAAACATAAGTTTAATCATCAGAGAGATTAAAGTCAGATTCTTCGGCCTCTGCCTCACTACCCACTTCATCCTCAAGGTTTTCCAGCATTAGACCGACCCTATCTTTGCATTTCTTCCAAGCCGACTCATTTTCATATGCTAGTTTGCGTGCTAACCTATGAAATTGTACTATGAGTTCGGACATGTGAGAGAATTCTGTGAGAATGTCTCTGAAGGATTCGGTTGCCTTGGAGGATTCTGGCCGACTTTCAAAATCATCATCAGAAGTCATAGATTTCTTTCCCTTTTTAACAGCGCCGCCTCCTTTGATCATAAAGACTTTGTTCTCTACATCCTCATTTGTTAAATCTACCTTAAAGTACTCAAAAATACACGTGAAAAATATTCCATAAGGTAAATTAGCCTTTTTGGTACTCTTTATAGACTCCCACATATGTCTAATCATGAGATAACTAAATGAAATAGAAGATGAAGTAACGAGAGCAAAGATTATGAGACAATCAGATACTGTTATCCTGTTATGAGAGCCACTCTGTGGGGTGAGAATGTGAGTTATGATGCGGTGCAGCAGTGAGTTGGTTGGTCCAAGAGCCTTGTGAGTAGGGACAGTACCATCTAGTCCAGATAGATTTTTACAAATATGTTGAAGAACTTGTTTGTATGTGACCCCAACGTGTGCATCTCATTTATCAGTCATGTATACCCTCGGTCCTTCATCCGTGTATCCAAGGGCAGAGCCAATGGTCTCAGCATTCAGAGTGATATGCACACGCTTCACGTAGGAGTGAAGACTACCATCAGTCAATCTCAGATTAGCATAAAATAGCCTTACCAACCCTGGGTAAACCATTTTGTGAATGAGGAGCAATGGAGACCATTTGAGATTGTCAAACAGAGGATGTAAATTGATTCCTTTGGCAGCTAGAGAATCAAGATTCACCAAGTATGAGGGACACAGATTCCAAGGAAGCAACACATGCCGGATGTACTCCGTCTATCCACCCTATCTCCCGCATAATCTGCATCACAAAACCCTACTACACAAAAGTCATCAGTTTTAGGATACCACAAGCCATAATCACTAGTTCCCTTAATGTATCTAATGATGCGCTTAACGGCCGAAAGATGTGATTCTTTTGGGTGAGATTGAAATCTTGAACATACACCCACACTTTGGACAATATCCGGTCTAGAGGAGGTAAGGTACATAAGTGAACCTATCATTCCTCTATACTTTGTTTCATCCACATTTTGACCATCATCATCCTTTTCAAGTTTTGTATTAGGATGCATTGGTGTACCCATTGGTTTGGAGTTTTCTAGGCCAAACTTTTTGATAAGTTCTTTTGCATATTTTCCTTGGTGAATAAAGGTACCACTAGGAGTTTGTTTAATTTGAAGGCCAAGAAAGAAAGTTAGCTCTCCCAATAAACTCATCTCAAACTCACTAGTCATGAGTTTTTCAAACTCTTCGCACAAAGATACGTTGGCCGATCCAAACACAATGTCATCAACATAAACTTAAACAAGGAGTATATCTTCATTAGATGCTTTAATAAATAAAGTAGTATCGGTGGTACCCCTTTGAAATTGATTTTCCAACAAGAAGGCACTAAGCCTTTCATACCAAGCTCTTGGAGCTTGTCTAAGACCATAAAGAGCCTTAGATAGTTTAAAAACATGATTTGGAAACTCTTTATCTTCAAAACTGGGGGGTTGTGCCACATACACTTCTCTATCAATAAAGCCATTAAGGAAAGCACATTTAACATCCATTTGAAATATTTTGAAACCTTTATGGGCAGCATAGGCAAGAAGCAACCTAATTGCTTCCATTCTAGCTACCGGAGCAAAAGACTCATCAAAATCTATACCCTCCTCTTGATCGTAACCTTGCGCCATCCTCACCAAGTTTATTTTTAAACACCCACTTAGTACCTGTAACTTTCTTACCATCCGGATGAGGTACTAGTGTCCAAACCTCATTCTTGTCGAATTGAGCAAGCTCTTCTTGCATTGCTTTGACCCAAGATGGATCTTCAAGAGCTTGTTTGACATTGTTGGGCTCCATTTGTGACAAGAGGGCAAAATTGTTTGGTTCGGATTGCCTTTTGGTGGAGGATCTTGTTGTTACTCCTTGAGAGGGATCACCAATTATGAAGTCATGAGGATAACCCCTCATAGACTTCCATTCTCTAGGCTTCGAAGTGGTGTTGAGCTTTGATGAGTTTCTGGTGGTCTCACTATTTCAGTTTCTCGTGTCTGCTCAGGAGATAAAATGAAAATGTCTCCTCCAATCTGACGAGACAAAACTGGACTGGCAGATTCCTCATTTTGAGCAGATTTGGGATTTTCTTTACTTGTTCCAGCTTCTTCACCATCTGAATCATTATCTATCACAGTACTGGGAATTAAATTAGAATCACAAAAAGTAACATGTATGGATTCCTCCATGGTTCTATGCTCTTTGAGATAAACTCTATAGGCCTTGCTTGTGGTGGAATATCCAACAAACATTCCTTCATAGGATTTTGGATCAAATTTTCCAAGGTTTTCTTTATTGTTAAGTACAAAGCATTTGTATCCAAAAATATGAAAGTACTTAAGATTTGGAGGGGTTCCTTTCCGTAGCTCATAACGGGTTTTCTTCAACCCTTTTTCTAATGATTGTCCTATTCAAAATGTAACAAGCCATATTCACAGCTTCTGCCCATAAAAATTTAGGAATCTCATTCTCACAAAGCATGGCCCTAGTCATCTCTTGAAGGCTTCTATTCCTTCTCTCAACCACCCCATTTTGTTGAGGTGTTCTAGGGCATGAAAAATTATGAAAAATTCCTAAGTCATCACAGAATTTTTCAAAATCTTGGTTTTCAAATTCTCTTCTGTGATCACTTCTTAAATGGGCAATTTTTAAATCTTTTTCATTTTGAACTTTCTTGCAAAGAGTGGAGAAGGCATGAAAAGCATCATTTTTATGAGAAAGAAAAAGCACCCAACCAAATCTAGAGTAATCATCTACCACCACAAGACCATAGTGTTTACCTCCTAAGCTTTGAGTTCTTGTTGGACCAAAAAGATCAATATGTAACATCTCTAATGGCCTTTTGGTTGAAATTCCATCTTTTGGTTTAAAAGAGGATTTTACTTGTTTGCCCAATTGACAAGCATCACAAGAAAGATCCTTATCAAATTTGATATTTGGAATTCCTCTAACCAGATTTTTCTTAACTAGCTTAGAAATTTGGTACATGCTTGCATGACCCAACTTTCTATGCCATAGCCATTTTTCAGATTCAAGAGATGTGAAACATGTCACATTTTGTTCTTTCAAGTCCTCAAGAGTTAATCCATACACATTATTGCATCTTTTAGCTTCAAATAAAATATCTCCAGTTTTCTTACAAACAACCAAACATACAAACTTCCTAAAAATAACTTCAAAACCCAAATCACACAGTTGACTAACACTAAGTAAATTATGTTTCAAACCATTTACAAGAAGGACATCATTTATACAAGATAAAAAGTTTTTACCAACTTTCCCAACAGCCACTATTTTTCCTTTTGCATCATCACCGAAAGTGACAAGTCCTCCATCATATTCATCAAGCTTTATGAAGAAAGTTGTCTTTCCGGTCATATGCCTAGAGCATCCGCTATCCATATACCACATATTTTCTTTCCGTTTGGATGCTAGGCATACCTACAAAACAAGCTCAAGTGACCTTAGGTATCCAAATTTTGTTGGATCCTTTCACGTTAAACCATCTCTTATGTCCTAAGCTATTATAATAAAAAAACAACCTTGTAAACTTTTTCACCTATCATCCTTTCACCAAAAAAACATTGTATGGAAAAGTGTCCATTTTGGTTACATAGTCTACAAAATCTTGGAGTTGCTGTTTTGTTAAAGCTTCTTGGGTTTTGAAATCTTGTATCATTGGAGGATGAAGCAATATTTTCAAAATTAGATTTTTCAAAAGATTTATGAAACCCCAAGCCAGCTTTATCATAAAGAGGTTTTTGGCTAGCCAAATTTTGATTTAGATTTTCAGAACTTTGTGTAAACTTGGCTAAGTCTTCTTTAAGCCTTTTGACCTCTTTAAGCAAATCTTCATTCCTTCTAAAACAATCAACATATGCAACAACCGAATGGTCACTTTCACAGCTCCTAAGTTGGGCTTTTAACTGCTTATTTTCTTCAACAAGATCACAAGCAGTTTCGGCCTCCCTTAGCTTTTCTTTTAAAAATCCGTTTTCTGCTTTAAGGATGATAATTTGTTGTTCAAGTTCTTGATTATCCATCAAAAAGTATCTTATTTTTTCAGAAAGATGATCTATCATAAGATGAAGAGATTCAGTGTCAGGGTTGGGAACAATTACCTGCTCAACAAGGTCAGCCATAAGGCATGGTTGAGACTTTGTTTCAGATTCCTCATCATCATCATCTGAGTCATTTTCCAAATCTTCCCATGAAGCCATCAGTCCCTTCTTCTTTCTTCTTTTTAGCTTCTCCTCCTTCTTTAACTTGGGACAATCAGATTTAAAATGTCCCACTTCCTTGCAGTTGTAACAAGTTACTTTGCTAAGGTCTTTCTTCATTTTCCTTGAGCTGCTGCTTTTGCCTTTGAGCTTTACCATTTTCCTGAATTTTTTGGCAAATAACACAAACTCATTTTCAGAGGAGTTATCACTGAATTCATCATCCAGAGGGTTAGTTACAGAAGAAAAAGTAATTCCTTTCTTTTTTGAATCTTTTTTCAAATAAGTATTTTCAAAAGCAAGAAGGTTTCCTCTCAAATCATCACATGTCATGGAATCTAAGCTACCGCTCTCAGAAATAATTAATGCTTTTGTTTCCCACTCTTTTGTGAGACATCTCAACACCCTCCTCACAAGCACAGAATCAGGATACGTAATTCCCAGAGCATCTAAGCCAACAATGATGATGTTGAATCATTCGAACAGTTCATCAATAGACTCTCCTTCCTTCATTGCAAACATTTCATACTCTCTGTTCAACATATCTGTCCGAGTCTTCTTTACAATGGTGGTTCCTTCTTGAGTGATTTGCAGTTTGTCCCAGATTTCCTTTGTCGTTGTGCATCGTGATACCCGCCGGTATTCCTCGAAGCTGATAGCACAGTTGAGCAAGTTGACAGCCTTGGCATTTAGTTCCACCTTCTTCCTATCTTCCTCGGTCCAGCTTGCTTCTGGTCTAAGAGTGATTACTCCTTCAGCACTTGTGTTAGTTAGAAATTGAGGACCTTCCAGGATGATCTTCCATAGTCTATAGTCTACTGCTTGCAAAAAGATCTTCATTCTTTCTTTTCAATAGGTATAGTTTTTCCCATTGAAAAGAGGCGGTCTGTTGCTTGACTGTTCTTCTGTAAGGTTGTAGGACACCAGATTAGAGCCACTGCTTTCTGCCATCTGGATCTTTTCTCCAAGCTGCAAAGCTTGCTCTCTTTGAGACCAAGCTCTGATACCAATTGATTATTTTCAGTGGCTAAGAGAATGGGGGTTGAATCTTAGCCCCCTTTTTCGCTCAGTAACACTTGCTGGTCTTCAGGAGACTTTTTGATTTTTCTCTCGTCCCTAGCCACGAGACTTTTATTTTTGTCTCGTCACTTGACACGAGATATTTTTAGTTTTAGCTCCTGTGCAGTAGAAACAAAAATGGAGTAGAGAAGAGAGAAAATTACACTCAGATATATCCTGGTTCAGCTGCTAAGTGCAGTGCAGCCTACATCCAGTCTCCATCACAACCATGATGGAATTTCACTATAATCTTCTTGATTACATACTGTAAAGTGCTAACCCAACTTACAAGGAGATTCCCACAGAATCATGAAATATGTGTAGATGAACAAAGGAACTCTAAGGACATCTATGGCTTTTTCTATTAATTTTGCACTCTCTGCCTTTTTTCGCTCTATGGCTTTTTCTTACAAACCTCACTGTTTGCCTTTTTCCATGAGACTCAAGACATTAAAAAATTAAACAGAAAAATACAAAACATAATACATTGAAGGAGAAGAGAAATCTGTTAGCTCAGGTAGCTCTGAGAACCATGTGCCTTGCACTCTCACACTTTCTCCTTGCTCCAAACAGTGGATGTTCTCTCTTTTTATAGAAGAGGGAAGCCTCCACTTTTGAAGCCAAAAACCAAGCCAACTTCTTCTTCTCCAAGAACAAAAACCGGTTCGGCCAGAGAGAGAAGAGATAACCCATGCAAAACCCAACATGCAATTACCTCTAGTCCTTCCTTGGTCATCACTCTTCATCAATCCGAGCGCTCCATCCTTGGCTTGCTCTCCGAGATGGATTTCTGGCCCTTGATGCTTCATGATGATGATGACTTCTTCTGCTCCACTTTTGCTTCCTTCCTCACGTAGCCACCCTAACTACCTTCTGTGATGAGTGAACCCAAAAGCAATGACAAGCCATCTCCTCCAAAATCTTCTCCTTACTGGCCGAATCTCCTTCTCCATTTTTGGTATAGAGGAGCCAAAATCTCATCACCATATCTTTCCTTTCATGGTTGCAGATCTTAGCCACTACATTTTTTTATGTTTTCTTGCCATCATTGAGATGGTCTTGTAGCTTGCCTTCCCTTCTTTTTGATAGCTCAAAGTCTCCATGGTTTGCTGTGTAAGGACCGAAGAGAAAGAAAGAGATGAGAGAGAAGAAAGTATGAAGAAAAGCAATCAAGTGTGTTTGAATAAATTAATTAAAGTGAGTTGCTTTTACTTCCCTTAAGTGGAGTAGCGTGTAGCATTGCTAATCACCATCATATCAATTTGTCAATTTCTCTCTCATAGTTCCCTTGCAATAAATGATAATTGAATGAATTTGAAATCCATCACATGGTTAGAATTGAGATCCGTTGGAGGGCATAGGCAAATATCAACATTTGCTTTCCTGATGAATTGTTTTCGGATCATGCATAGGAGTGTATGGCAAAATATGTTTAACTTGGGCTTGCAACAAGTACTGGATCAATTTGGCCCAATTAAACAAAACATAGTTTCAGCCACTATGATCACAATAATTTAACATCAAGGCTGAATGAGAATTATTCCAATGGGCTTATTTAAATTTGTTCTTCTCTATTCGGCCCATAAAGGAAACTGCACAGCAAAAATTATTTTAATTAAACATATATTGATCAAAGATAAATTAATAATTTTGCTGTTAATAATGTTTGAACATCATCAATTTAAGTTAGAGTTTTCCAAACTCATCATCTTTTAATAAGAATAAAAACAAAAAAAAATCAAACAAAAAAGAAGAAGAAACACATAATGCTGCAAAATTACTTGGAAGATGATGAACTTACATTCATTCAACTAAAAGAAAGAAAGAAATAAGAAAAAATGCAGCATTAGAGGAAACATTTTTCTGTATTTGCAGCAAATTTGGGTATAACACGAAGATATTTGGGTGTAATACGAAGATATTCGAGTATATTGTTTAAGAATTTTCGGTGTATGTGTGCTGATAAGTTCTGCATAATTCAAAATCTTCCTCTTCCTCCTCCTCATATTCTGGTGCTTCTTCTTCTTTTTTTCATCATCATCACTATCTTCTTCTTCTTTTTTATTCATCTTTTTTTTTTATTTTACATTCCTAAGTTTCTTCTTGTTTTACTCTTTTAATAAGAATAAAAACAAAAAAAAATCAAACAAAGAAGAAGAAGCACATAATGCTGTAAAATTTCTTGGAAGATGATAAACTTACATTCATCCAACTAAAAAAAAGAAAGAAATAAGGAAAAAAAGAAGAAAAAAAAATGCAGCATTAGAGGAAACATTTTTCTGTATTTACAGCAAATTTGGGTGTAATACGAAGATATTTGGGTGTAACACGAAGAGATTCGAGTGTATTGTTTAAGAAGTTTCGGTGTATGTGTGCTGATAAGTTTTGCATAATTCAAAACTCTTCCTCTTTCTCCTCCTCATCTTCTGTTGCTTCTTCTTCATCTTCTTATTTCATATTCTCATAATTTTTTTTAGAAGGAAAAAATCAAACAAAGGAGAAAAAAATACATAATGTTGCAAAATCAATAGAAAGAGGAGGAGAAAAAAATGCAACAACAACAGTAATAAAAAACGACGATGAAAATGAAACACGCGAAGAAAAATGAGGAAAAACGCAAAGAAGAAGGAAAAGAAAAAGGAGAAGAAGAAGGAAAAGGAGGAGGAAGAGGAGAAACGCGGGATACAAAAAAGAACAACGTGATTTCACGTTCGCGTTAAGTAAGTGACTTATATGCCAAAAAGACTTGTATATATAGCAGTACTCTTTTATATAAATCGAATAAAATTAACTGGATTAAATTCAAATTAGTTAAGAGCACAATAAATTAAATTAATTAAAGTTGATTTATTAAAAAAAGGGTAAAAATACTACTAAATCAAATCAATTAAATTCAAATTATAGTAGCACGCACTTGGCAAATGATAAAGCGACTCTATTAAATTTAATTTACTACCAAAATTTGATACACTAATATAATATATTGTTCCACACGGCCTTGGCAACTGATAAGAGTGTAATCCCAATAATAAAGGCCTTTGTTAAGTTTTGATCGGTTTATACCAATAATTAAAAAGAAAATTAAATACATCTATGGACTTTTTGAATTTTTAAAGATTTTATTTTTTTCACACCCTTAAAAGTATATATCATATAAACATATAATTTAAACT
>NC_029794.2:118331751-118335464 GCF_000816755.2 Arachis ipaensis
TGAAATTTGCGAATTTGCTATTGCGTCGTCCAAACAATTAAAGAAGTTGGGTCTCAGTAAATAAATACGGAAAAATTGTTTTTGAGAAATAACAATTTTTTTATTTTATTTGAGAAAATTTTCCTAAAATTCTGTATAAATAATATTTTGCAAAATTAATAGTTAAAAAGTTTAAACAACTTATAGTTAACTATTTTGTTTGCTAAAAGTAAAAGGTATAATTTATTTTGTTTAACAACAGAAATCAAATTTTTAGAAAATAAAGGTTAAATGAAAAATAATCAAACTATGAGTCTAATTCAAACCGAAGTAATAAAATCAATCTACAAATATTATTATGATAGGAAATTATAATTTTTTAATTGATTTATGTACAATATATATAATTGATTTTAATTATATTAGCTATTTTATATTATATGAATTATATAAGTAATTTATCTCAATTATTATTAAAAATATAAATATAAAATAGAATAAATTATTATTATTTTTTATTTAAATTTAAATAAGAATAAACTAAATATTTTATTTTACCTAGGTCTTCAAGATTTAATAAGAATCAATAGTTAAGTATAAATAGAATTTTAGGGTTTTGGTCTCAATATACTAAAATCATTTTGTAACTCTTATTTTATTAGAGAGTTGCTATATATTCAACCTAAAATAAAATTTTGATAGATTTTGATCGAGGAAAATCAAAAAATTCTAAAAGTTAAACACTTTCAATATTTAATTATTAATATATTATAATTTAAATATATATCTAAAAATTAAATTATTTAAAATTTAAAATTTTAATTTTAAAATTCTAAAATAAACCTTAAATCATCTAATTATTAACTAAACCCGTACAAAACACTCAAAGAAGCAGAGAAGTCACGTTTGCCCCACATTCAAAATCCAGAGGCGCACATCGAAACCCAGAGAAGTCACCCTCTGCTGCCGTTCATCCGCGCCACCTTCCTCTTCCGCGCTCATCCTCGACGCTTTCTTGCTCCTCCTCGACGTTCATTCATAACGCTGCATTCCCTTTCGTCAACACTCATCTTCGTCGCCGTTCGTCCACGCCAAAAACTTACCTAAGGTTTGGATGGGCCTCTGACACTATTACTTTTTTTTATTATTCTGTATATATTTTTTATTTTTTTTGAAATAAAAAATCGAATAAAATGACCTGAAAAGAATTTTATATATATTGCAATGTTAAATTATTTTTGCATGTGCAATTTCTGTATTTTGGAAGTGTTTCAAAAATATTTTTTGTATAATTTCATAATTTTAGATGTGTTACAATTATTTTTTAATGTTTAAATTTAAATTTTAGATTTATGATTTTGGATGTGTTTCAAAAATATTTTCTGTATAACTTCATAATTTTAGATGTGTTACAATTATTTTTTAATGTTTAAATTTAAATTTTAGATTTATAATTTTAAATGTGTTTCAAAAATATTTTTTGTATAACTTAATAATTTTAGATGTGTTACAATTGAAAAAGAAATTACAACCACCGCAAGGGTTGTAATAAACTCTAAAATTGCATTTCGATCATTCTGAATCTTTTGAAAATTCTAAGTTATGTCGTTCAATTTGTTAGAGTTTGTTATAATATTAAAAATAGTTTGTGTATATAATTATATTCGACCATTCATCACTAAAAAGTCGTAAAACAGATTCTGTATTTTATCAAAGATACAATAAGAGATTAATTTTTTTCTAAATGCACATTGATTTTGAATTCTTTTTTTCTGCAGAAAGAAAAAACTGTATTACAGAAAGAGAAGAAACATAAAAAAAGGAAATAATAACTAACTATGAAGTGGGTAGGAAGTTAGAGAAATTTTAATTTTTAAAATTTAAATTTTTTTTACCATTTCGAACCGTTATAAATTATTGGCATTTTTAAAATTTAAATTAATCTTAAATATAAATGCATGTGTATCCTAAAAAATAAGAATATATTTTAATTAAAAAAAATTAAATAATATTAAAGGTTGACCAAAAATTGAATTTTGTTATACAAGTAACATTTTCTGTTAAGATCGGATTAAATCAACGTGATTATTTGGGTAAAAACAAACTGGGTTATTGCGTTGTTTTATATGTATGAATATAGAGATAATATTTAATTTAGTGTACGAATTTGTAAGTGAATCTTAATTTAGTTTTTAGAATTTTAATTATTTTTATTTAGTCTTTAAATTTTATAAACATAATTTATGTTAATTTTTGACGCACAAACATTAATAAAATACTAATGTAAACAGTTAGATGTTACGTTAGATTCTGTAAAATAATGTGATTTTAATTTTAGTACTCAAATAGCTTCAAAATAACATCGTAAATGGTGTTTATGGAAACTTTTTCTCTAATTTCAAAGCATGTGATATGATATTATTTTTTAACTATTTGATTACCAAAATCAAAATGAAATCATTTTATAAGTTCTAGAATGACATTTGATTATCTATGTCAACGTTCCATTAATATTTGTATACCAAAAATTATCCTAAAAATTAATATAGTCATGTTTGTAAAATTTAGAGATTAAAAAAAATAATTAAAATTTTAAAGGCTAAATTAAAACTCATACAAATTCTAAGACCTAATTGAATATTAACTCTATAAATATGCTTTCTTTCTAACAAAACATTATACTCGGCTTTCATTTTTGGAGCTGAAAAACAATAGTTGTAAAAAGAGAAAAAATTAATAATTATTTTCTATAATTACAATAAATCAGTTACCACCATATATTTATGTATATTTTATATATATTGTTTATAAATTTTGTTAATAAAGTATTCAACTACTAAAATAATCAAACTTATCACAATAGAATAATTAAATTTTATATAACATAATGATCAAACTTTTCCACAATAGCATAATCAAACTTTTTTGAATTTCAAAAAGCATTCATTACTTTATTTTTATACTTTTATTTGTGTTTTATTTTAAATATAAATTTTATTTGATTATACAATTTATAAAGTTTGAGTATTATTGGTCTGATTAAAATTTGATTATATTACATATAAATAAAGTTTAATTTTATAATATTCTATTATAAATTTGAATATATAAATTCTAAAATAAAACATATCCTTATACAGGTAATTACTTTTTTTTAATATGTAACTTAATTAAAAAAATAATTAATATATATAAAACCTTCAAAAGTTTGGTTGCTATATCTGAAAATCAACATTTCTATCATTCTATGTATATCTAAAAACATTATGTCAATTTCCAAAAATACCCCTAAAAAGAAAATTAAAAGAAAATTGGCAATGTATAACCCTTCAAAAAACTAAAGGGTGCTTAATTGCTACAACAAAGCCAAGCCATACATTGTTATACACATAGTCCTAGTCATCCCTTGTTGCTTGAATTGAATTTCTTGCTTCTTGTGAATTGGTGTTAATTTAATGAAGTTGGTGGGAGAGGGAATATAGCTAATAAATATTTCAACAATTCTACTGCAATTCTCTGCAATATCACTTGTTTTCAAAACGCATATTCCTTTATATAAGTTAAGGGGGTGGTCCTCACTCTTGCATGGAGAATGAAATCATTTCGAAAATGAAATTGCATGGAATAAGTAGTGATAATAAATTAAAAGGAAATGGCACATGTAACAAAATAAATAAATAAAGAATAAAGGTTTTTCTTCTATTATTATTTTTTATTATTATAATTGATTTTTT
>NC_029794.2:118335501-118337780 GCF_000816755.2 Arachis ipaensis
TTATACTTTATACCAAAAACAAAAATTAAAAAAAAAAATTGGAAATATAGGTTAACCCGCAATCACTTCTTTCTCAATCACATACCAGACACTTTTCTCCACAACCCCACACTTTCTTATGCATTCATTCATAAACTTCTCTCTTTTCTTTCTTGAAAGTCAAAACCTACTTAGGAGGGAAACAAAAGGGTAACAATTTACAAGACTCATAGAGAGCTAAGGTCCCCCCAAGTGAAAGGAAAAAAAATAATGTGTAAAGAAGCCATATATAACTTCTTCTTTTCCTTCAACTTCAATTCAATTATAACTCCTTTTCAACCCCAAGTCGGTAGATGATGAATCATTGAAAAATAAGTTCAAGGGCATTTTAGTAAATTCCTCAAAACTTTTTTCCTTTTTGCTTTAATTTGCCCCCACTTTTTCTCCATTTATGGATTGATTAATTGGAGGAGGAAGAGCTAGCACACCATGTTTTTTTTTGTACTAGCATATAGTGTGCACATGATCATATGAGTGATGAGTTATAGTACCATATAGCATCATCATCATCATCATCATCATCATAAAAAAGGAATCTTTTTTTTCTCTCCCCCCTTAATTTCATCCATGTACTATAACTTCATCACTTTCTTTCTCAATTGATGAGAAAACTCTTCCCCCATTTGTGATTTGACTTTTTTGACCCCAAAACTTTTTTTCTATGAATTTGATTGAGGGAAAAGTGAGAGAGAGAAGGCATTATTAGCATTATGATTATTTGCCTCATGTTTGTAACACCTCTCAATGTCTTGAGCTATTCTCTTTGCATCAATGGATGCACCAAGTAGTCCCTTTTTGGTGAAACCCACAGCATAGAGTCCATTCCTTCCTTTCCACCCATTTGGGAATGGCTTCATTGGGAAACCATCTTCCTTTGAGAACATATCATTTTCCTGCTCATAAATCAATAGTTCAATACCATGTCAAATTCATTAGTATTTTTCTTATTTAAGTTTTATATAATATTATGTAAATATTTGACTTAGTTGTTTACTATCTCAAAAAAAAATGCATAAGAGTCATGAGTTAATTAACACCATGTACTTATTATTCTATACCAATTTCATTTGAAAATAAAGTTGCTAAGCAAGTTGTCCTTAATATATGAAACCAAAACAAAAAAGAAATGATAAAAAATAAAAACAAAAATGCCTACCTTTAGCCAATAGGGTACATTGCTTTTGTAACCAGTTGCCAAAATGATGGCATCAAAATTCTCTATTCTTCCATCGACAAACTCCACAGTGTGACGTTTTAGCCGCTTTATGCTTGGACGCACCTACACACCCCAATTTTGAGTTTGACATAACTTAGATTTCATGTTTAATTTTATGTCTGAGTCCAAACAACAACCAATATCTTTGTGAAAGTTACTTGTAACACAATCATGAATCCAATCAACATTTTCTTTCTTTCTTTCCTTTTTCAAAATCCAAACCTTTAGTTTCGGCACATGATTTGATTGAAGATCATGCAATGAGGGGAAATAAGGGGTCATTTCATTATTGCTCCGATTTATCAATACAATTATACTAAGTGCACACTAAAATTAAATCAATTATTAAAATTAGTTATTAGTATAAAATACACATTAAAATATAAATATATATTAAAAATAAGTTATATACAAATACAATATAAAAAGAATTTTGCGAAGAATAAGTGTGTAAATAAACTTGTTAAATTATTAAAAAATTAAAAATTTTAATATTATTCAACCTATTAACAAAATTCTACTAAAAAAAGAGTAAATACCATCACTGGATTAAGTATATAAAAGCAAGGTCAAATTAAAGATATTTGCGACCCCTAAGAAAACAAAGATTTGGGGGGCACATACATAATTAGTGAAAAATAAAAAAGAGAAAGCAAAGTTGAAGTTGATTTTTGTTAAAGGAAATGGTGGGAAGTACCTTAATGTCTCCACCTTTAATCTTGGCAAGGGTACCCACATCTAGGACAGGGGTCTTTCCGGAGAGGTTTTTGAGTTCGAGGGGACCCAAACGAGGCCGATCCAAACCGAACCGCGAAGTGTCACCTAGCATGAGCCATGACACGATCAGGAGGAACCGATCGACAAGTCGCAATGGGAACCACTTCAGTAACCACATGGACAGCCCAAAAGTTGATTTTCCCAGCATCTCTCGTGGTAGGATGTGTACCTTCAAAGTTCAACCCAAAAATAATTCAAATTAGAAAAAATTTTGAAAAAAATAAATAAAAAGTTTTCATACTATGTT
>NC_029794.2:118337930-118342285 GCF_000816755.2 Arachis ipaensis
ATTATTTCCGTCAACAAAATTAAAAAAGGTTGAAAGTTATTTGTGGCCTAATTAGTTGCAAGCCATGGTCTTATGCTTTTAATGAGAGGTCTATGAAAGAAGAGCAAAAAGAAATTAATTAAAAAATAAAAATAAAAATCAGTTATCATTATTATTATTACTCATAACCATGATGCGCATGCTTGTGAATCCCAATGAAAGTGGAAGATCAAATTTTGATATTTGGGTTATCGAGGATTATTAGTGCGACTGTTTATAAAGCCTTTTGTTTTCTAAATCATTTTAAAACTATACATAATCCTTTGAACTTGAACCTTGTTATGGCTAATTCTACTATATATATAATAAATAAATTTCCTTCTCTTTTTTCTCAGAATGGACAGAATCAAAGGCTACATTTTTTTTTCCAATTGGGAGGGAGGAAGAGTTGAAACTTGAAAAGTTGAAGCTTTCATCATGTGTAGAAACTGGAAAGAACCTTAAACACAACCATCTTTTTTTTAATGTTTCAAAGTTGAAAACTTTTGCACGAGCAAAATGGATTATTCTTCTATCTGAGAAGTTTACCAAAATCTAGAAACAAAAAATAAAAATTTGTCTATATTTCGAAAATTTGACAAAAGTCGCAAAGTCCATTAAAAAGGCACACTATAGCGGGATCAAAAAAGTGGAGGAGGCTCTTCTTGCAAACACTTAAACTAGCTTGCTTTCTTTCTTTCTTTTCATTTAAAACCAGAAATTCCAAATCAGGAGCAACATAAAAGAAAAACTAGCATAACTGACACAACTGTGCAAGTTAGCACAATTTAGTGGAAGAAGTGAGAAAAGAAGAAAGAAGAAGAGAAGGAAATAGAAAAAAGTTTTGAACTCACTGAATCTCTAACACAAAGTGAAGGAGCAGCATCATGGTTACAAAGATCCAAACAAACTTCCATGCCGGAATTTCCACATCCAACAACCAAAACCTTCTTCCCTCTAAATTCTTCTCCACTTTTATACAAACTCGTGTGCCTTATAGCCCCTTGAAACTCCTGAATCCCTTCAATCTGCGGCACCACTGCCTCCGCATTCTCGCCGGTGGCCACGATCAACCACCGGCACGTGTACTCAGTACTTGAACCGCCACTAGTGATCAACTTCCACATCCCAATTCTGGAGTCGAACTCGGCTCGGTCCACGGTCTCATTGAACCGCGGCCTAATCCCGAACCGGTCCGCATAGTCCTCCAAGTACTGTACGAACTGCTGCTTGGTTGGATAGGTGGGAAAATCTGGAGGGAATCCCATCAATGGAAGCTCGCAGAATTGCTTGGGCAAGTGAAGGTGAAGGCGGTCGTAGGTTTTTAACTGCCACAAGGAAGCTATGCAGTTGGATCGCTCCAGGATTACGGACGGGATGCCTTTTTCTTTGAGGCATGCTGCCGTGGCCAGTCCGGAAGGTCCGGCTCCCACAATCACCGGACCTTCAATCCATTCCTTTCTATTCTTATTCCTTGTTAAGGACCTGGATTTATAACCACAATTTTTCATTGCTATGAATAGAGGATCGTGCGCTTGCTTTCCTTCTGTCTCTCTTTCGCTACAATAGTCCATGAGAGGGAAAATGATATTAATGAAGCAAAGGTTTTGTGGTTGAGGAGCGAGTGTGAATGGTAAGTAATTTAAATTTGATTTTGATTATGATTAGGATTACGATTAGGATTAACGAGATAAGAGAGCTTGGGGTATGTCAGCATTCATCACAGAGAGAGACTGCGAGAATTGAACCAGAACGATGTTGATATCTCTCTCCCTCTCTTCTCTCAATTTATATATACTTTTTTTTCATCTAACAATTCTCTTGTTACCGTGGACCCTCCTCCAGTATGTTTTTTTCTTTTTTCTCTCTTTATAAATTTTAATTTACAAATCAATCGTCTAACAGTCACGTTACTATTTATTGGAATATAATGCTAGTATGTATACAAGTTACTACTTACTAGTTACTACCCAGTTAGTGTTGTCTTTTGTGCCAACACCCGAGTTAAAAATTGTTACATGATAATTTATCCCAAAATATTCATGATTTTTATCTTTATTTTTATATAAAAATAACTTCACATGAGTAATTATTTTGTGTTTCAAAGTATTATGCTCTTTACTAGTACACTAGCAGTAAATAATTGCATAGTAAATAGAATTTTCATTTAATTCGGCAGAATTTTTTATATTTTAATTTTGAATAAGTTAACTAATTCTACAGAAATTTTACTGAGTCGGATAATTTTTAGTTTAAATTTTGTTTATAATTTTATGTATTTAGTTTATTTTATAATTTTACGAAACATCTCAAGTTTTTCTATCTTGGTTAATTGTTGATCGAACAAAATTAATTATTTTTTAGTTTAATTTTGATATATTATTTATATGTAAAAAAATAACTACTTTTATATTATTTGTGTGAATAATCATATAAAAAAATATATAATTAAATAATTACGTAAAATATTTATATGTGAACACATTAAAATTAAACTCACAATTAAATATATAATTTAACAATAGTTATTTATTATGTATGTATAGTTGAATCCACAACTTACCTCTATCATTTGAAATTGAATGTTCTACTCTCAAGTCTCAACTCCTCCCCATCCTTTAAGGTGCATTTGAGAAATTTTAAAAGTAATTTTTTTGAGTTTTTAACTTATAAAACATAGTAGTATTAATGTCTGGTGTAATTTTTAAAATTAAATTGTAGTTTCTTAAGAAACTACTTAAGAACTTATAGAGAAGTTAAAAATAATGACTTTTCTTATCATACTACTATTTTTTATCATTTTTCTTATCATACTTCTTAAAAATTCAAACACAAAATAATTTATTTATAAATTACTTTTAATATAGTTATTTATTGTTTAAACTATTTTTTCAAAAAAAAACTTAATTAAGCTTTTTACCCAAATTGAGTTTTAATGCCTTTATAATTTAATTTGGTATATAATTTCGGAAACATTTCAAGTGCACCAAAGAATACCGGTACACCAATTATTTTAACCGTTGATTTCAATTAATATATATTAATCATAAAAAGTTCAAGGATTACACATATTTAATTTTGGATTTAATTAATTTAATCCCCAAATGGAAACGTCACTATGTACGTCAATATGAATTAGAAAGAGATTTATTGGAGAGGGTGGGGGATTGTAATTTGTAAATTATTATTATTAGATCAGTTTTATTGGTTAGCAAAAAATGAAAAACGGCATGAATGGAAGTAATAATTAATTAATTATCTACAAGATTTAAGCTGGTGAATAGTTATCATCCTTATCAGTTATTATGGCCGATGTGAAATGAGTAGCGACTCAACTTGCGTTGGATGCAATACCACACAAAATAAACAAATAAATAAATAACTATCATTATTTTCTAAAGATATCTTCCAAGTTAAATTAAGTTATGTTTAATTATTCTGTTGGTTTTTATAATTTTATAAAATTTTTAAGTAGGTTTTTATACTTCTTTTTCTTTTAATTGAGTTCTTGTACCAAATTTTTTTAATTGAATTTTTATACTTTTTTTTTTTATTTGAGTTCTTGCACCAATTTTTTTTAGTTAGGTCTTTATATAATTAAGTCAATTACTACTAAGAGGGACCTAATTAAAAAAAATTTGGTATAAGAATCTAATTAAAAGAAAAAAAAGTATAAAAATCTAATTAAAAATTTCACAAAACTATAAAACCAACAGAATAATTAAATCATTAAGTTATTATATAATTTCATACAAGGAATATGAAAAACAGTCAATTATTATTTAATACTTAGAAGGACTCGCAGTATATATAATTGAAAGTAAAACAATTCATATGCAAATCAAATTAATTAGTAGATATTTGTGTATATTAATATATATTATTTAACTTTTTTTTAACAAAATAATCAACATAAAAATAATTAAACATTTCGTAAAAGAATAATCAAACTTGTTATATTAAGATAATTTTTTTTAGAAAAAGGTTAGACGTGAAAAAAATAAAATAAAAACACAAGTCCATTTAAAATTCAAAGCGGAGAATTCAGTTAGAAGAAGTAGGACTTCGTTTTCGAATTCATTGGAGAATCCGCTCAATAAATGTTGAGATAGAATTACGACTTAATGTTTACCAAATAAAGAAAGAATAAGAATTAGGCTTTCGCAATGACATGTCACACCCGGTCTACTCTAAAATACGGATTAGTTAAGTGTTAAACCCTTGCATGAACAGAACTCTGTAACTGTAACAATATATGTATAATTGTTTTAATCCGTTTCGAATCTTACTTTGTATAGGTAATAATTTATTAATTAATAATAAATTTTTAATTAGAA
>NC_029794.2:118342454-118342924 GCF_000816755.2 Arachis ipaensis
TCACCCAAAGAATAGAAAATTAAACAGTATAAAAATTCAATTTGGTCTTCCAAATTTTAAAAGAGACATCATTTGCTTTTAAAATTTTTTATTTTTCTAAAATAGTGTTTTTTTTTAAAGTAGATTCAATTTGGTATTTCAATCTTCAATTAACCGCGAAATTTGACATCGTAACCCAATTTGATCTTTCGGTCACCTCATGTCATGATAACATGGCATGCTTGATTTCATTGAGGAACCAAATTAGTTATATGGTTAAATTTGAGTTATTGAATTGGTTCGTCGAATAAATTTTATAATTATTTATCTCAATTGAAGTTTAAAGGGACAAATTGAGTAAGCAGAAACTAACTTGCAGTCGATTTCATATGAAGTTGTTTTTTATGGATGACACGTGTTATCATTTAGTTTAAAAAAAATTAATTTATTTTATATAAATAATTTAATTAAAAAATTAATTGAGTACAATA
>NC_029794.2:118342977-118343725 GCF_000816755.2 Arachis ipaensis
AAGTAAAAATATACTAATACAGTTCAAATCGTATTAAAACGTAAACAAGTTTGTTGAGTGCATAATCAAACTTTACATAAATAAATAAGTTTAGTCAATGTGATAGGTGAATTTTGTACAAACTTTATGAAAACACAGTAAAAAAAATAAATCCTGAAAAATAACATGATTTTTAGAAATAAAAAATCTGATTAATATTGAGCTGGTTCAATATATTAGATAATTTTATTTTTTTAATAATTTTTAATTATAATTTTAGTTAAAAAAATATTATATAGTAAACAATTAATTATAATTTCTCAATTTAAATTAGTCAATTTGTTTTTAAAATAAAATACGGTGAAAAATCTAACATTATAACTATATCAATTGATTTTTTAATTAAATTATTTGTATAAAATAAATCAATTTTTTTTAAACTAAATGGTAATACGTATCATCCATCTAAAAATAACTTCATGTCAAGTCGATTACAGTTGAGTAACTCTAGACGTAAAATTTCAGATATCAAATTGAGCTATTATTCGAATAAATTAGTTCAAATTCAAATACTTCTCAATATCATAACATACATGCACTCTCTAAAATTCTTTAATTAGGTTTAGATTTAATTGTTTTAGATGCTTGCTCAACTCTATCATTCTTATTTACAAATGCCACATAAATATAAAAAATCGGTATAAAAATATGTATTTGATGTTTATAGAAAAATTTAATCGTACTACTATCAAAAATTTGATTGTTCTAC
>NC_029794.2:118343838-118344652 GCF_000816755.2 Arachis ipaensis
ATAATTAAATATACATATAAAAATTTTTTACATTGAGAGTGCATTAAAATATATATATATATATATATAGTAGCTAAATTTTTGCTAGTATTTTCAAAAGTTAAACTACATAATTGTCACGAGGAAAATATATATAATTCGAACTACTTAAAATTAACAAAAGTATTATTGCTTGTACTTCAAAATCGATATTCACTTTTGATTAGACACCTCTTAAATCTAAGGTGGAAAAAAATGGATGAATGAAAAATATCAATTTTAATTTTCCCTTACTAAAAAAGATGTTCAGAATAATAAGTTTAGAGAATATTATTGTCTTATAATATAATATATTCCACTATTCATACAAAAGCAAATGCTTTTTTCTTTCTTTTTTTTTTTTTTGCAAACTAAGACTAATATTAATGTAGATAATGTAACTAAAATCTTAATTTAACTTTTAAAATTTTTATATATTAAAATTTTAAATAAGTTAATCAATTCTAAAAATTTCTGTTGGATTAACGAATTTACGATTTATATGATTCCATATTTTACATATTTAATTTATTGTAAAAAAAATTATATAAAATATTATTTTTTAAAACAAAATGTAGGGTCTCATGAGAAAGCAATAATTTGAGTTTATTGCAAATTGAGTAACTCATTAAATGGTAGATACTAGAGGCCCTTGAACTCCCTAATACGAGTGACCTAATCATTGGAAAAGGATATCAAGACAATAACTACACACAAATGAAGGCCATATATATATATTGATGACTTGGAATAAAGAGGGCCATCCCAAGGCATGACATTGTAGGTGGTTATTAAT
>NC_029794.2:118344898-118346660 GCF_000816755.2 Arachis ipaensis
TATTATATATCTTTCTTTTTTTGATAGAGTAGAGAGATTAAAGACCCCAATAAAAAAATCAACTAGTTACATTCTCAATCTGAGAGAGCTGAAAGCATCTAAAGAGAGAACATGAGTTATATCTGGAGGGAGAGCATAAAAAATATGGAGCTCATACGATAGATCATGTCTCTTTTTAGCGAAAATATCTGTCACCGAATTCGCTTTCTGAAGAATATGGTTCCAACTCACTTAAGAAATTCTTCTCACAAAAATAGCAACATCCTCAAAGAGTGTTGTACAAAAATGCTGGGCCGAACATTTATTTTTAATAAAATTTATTATCATTTCAGAGTCCGACTCAACAATCACATACCAGAACTTATTAACCACCGCGATCTCGAAACCTCTAATAATACCTCATAACTCAGCTTACATGATGGAGTAGCTGCCTAGATTACAAGAGAAATTTGTGACAAACTTTCTCAACTGATTACGGAATATTTCTCCACAACTTACATGCATTCTCTGTATGGCTGAAGAAGGATCCATCGATGTTGATCTTAATATATATTTAAAAATATTATTTATACATTAAAATTAATCACTAAAATTAGTCACTATATTATATATAAATATATATTATTTAGTAGTTAATTTTAGCAGTTAATTTTAATGTATATGTAATATAGTCGCATTATAAATTGTTGTTATTATAACGTATTCATTCATTAACTAGGGTTATTTTGCATTTCCTAATATATTCTGCATATTGCTTGAGAAAAGATTGAAAAAGTTTTGATTGAACATGAAAGTTGGAAGTTGAATACGTGGGATGTGTGGCCTGTCAATTTCCACATATATGAATCAGAGAGAACTAAATAGTGTAATAGGCTCCGCTGAAATTGGAGTGTGGTTCTTATTTTTTCTTAATTGATTTGGTGTTACTGTGTGGACGAAAAAACCTTATGAGCTCGCTCCAATGAACTAACACATTTGTGGCAGGACCATGCTAGACGTCAAAATTTTCCAGCGTTTGCATCGTTGGAAGTCGGTCATATAATACGAGCTAATCCTACTTGGAGATGACTCCCAATAATGAAGACAAAAATAAAAAATTGCATTAATTAAGTAACAATCTGAGCTTTTGTTGTCATTGATTTTTTTTAGCTAGTACCTTTTTAGGAGGACTAAATTTTCAATCTATATGGTCTCACGTTATGCGTGTGAATGTGTGATATTATGACTTTAACATGAGCTTTTCTAAGCATAAGCCTAACCATGCGTCCATATCTTTGACTGGCTTGCCTTCCATCTTAAAGACTAACCACATTCATTGTTTCTCTTAAGTCAATTTTGTCAATTCCACCTCCTTCAACTTAATACCTTTTTTTCATTTTTTTAAGTAATTTACCACTAGGGGACCTAAGCATATGAAATGAAGCCTACAGTTATATATGAATCATAAAAAATAAAAATTTAAACAAGCAATCAACCAATAAAATAATAAAAATTTAAAGATTAACGAATTAAAAAAAAAAAGAACAATGCTACATTCTCAGTAAATATTATTATTTTTGGCCAACACTCAACTAACAGTAATTTATACTCATATTTATACACGTTTTACACATAAAAATATATACTTTGTATTTATATTTATCAAAATTCTATACACAATTACACATAAATAAATACATTTTATATTTATATTTTTTAAAATTTACATACATAAATTAATAAAATTTATTTATTAAAGACAATTTAATATATTTACTAACTA
>NC_029794.2:118346687-118347230 GCF_000816755.2 Arachis ipaensis
ATAAAATGTGATGAAAATTATATAATTATTTTTATTCAATAAATTATGTCTATATCCATTTTCATTTGTGACATGAATACTACGTCTCCAGTAGTGAAGTCATTACCGACATTTATACTCTATACCTTGACATGCAATACATATATACTCTTATTAATTATTGTTATTAATTATTCACAAACTTGTCATAGATTTAAATGACCAATATTATGTCAGAGATTTAAATATTATTGAAAAATACAATAATAAGAAGGAAAATATTCTAAAATAATGGCATATATAGATGGACACTTAAGTAAACTCTGTTTTCCAAACTTATTGAAGATGATTCATCGATACTTCACAAACTATATACTTTTATTTAAATTAATGCCTATTTATTCATTTCAATTTTAGATTAGTTTTACTTATATTCCCAAAAAAAAGATTAGTTTTACTTATGAATATTAATAAATTAAACATTGCGTATTTATGATTTTAATCAAAAAAAGGAAGGAAAAAAAAAACTAAAATTAGATTATATAATATAATGTTAATCTTATC
>NC_029794.2:118347414-118348238 GCF_000816755.2 Arachis ipaensis
GGTTTTGAAACTTTAATACATAATATTTTGGTTTAATTATTTTATTGATCCTTATAATTTTACTAAATTTGTAATTAGATTTTTATACTTTTTTTCTTTTCAATTGAGTTCTTACATTGCTTTTAGTTTTATAATTAGTTCTTTTTTAGTGTAAAAAATATTAGAGTTAATTGAATATTTTTTTTTGTAAATTGAAGGTATTCATAATTAAAAACCTAGTTAGATCTTTGACTGCATGTATTTTGGAAAAAATATTCTGATGTTAATTTTAATATTTTTAATATGAAAAAGACCTAATTACAAAATTAAAAGTAGGATGATAAGGACATAAGGTCCCAATTGAAAATAAAAAAAATATAAGAACCTAACTAAAAATTTAGTAAAATTATAGAGACCAATAAAATAATTAAACCTAATATATTTTTAAACTTTTTACCATAAAAAACTCCATAGATTTTAACTGTTTTAAAATATTGGAGATGAAAATTTTAGCAAGCACTTTTTTATAGGATCTTTAAATGAAACGAAATATGTAAAAGGAGAATATTCTAAAGTTTCATTAAGAAATCAGCACAAGTTTCATTAAGGAAAACCATGCATGCATGTTCTCTTATTTTCCTACGCCAAGGTTCCAAAAAAATTTACAGCAAAATTTGCAGTAAAGTGGTTTTTAAAAAAAATTTGCAAGAAAAATCCGTAGTTATTATGTTATTTTTTTAGCAGTGCGCAACCACATTAATATACACTAATTTAAAAGTAACAAATTGAAGAGAAAGACTTGGCCAGAATATATATATATATATATATGGATGCCATTTTTTGGT
>NC_029794.2:118348299-118371730 GCF_000816755.2 Arachis ipaensis
CTATCTCCTTGTCGAGTTTAAAAAACAATAATCACATTTTTTATGATGACAAAACATTGTATTTGGATGAATTAAAGTCTAAAGTTGTTTAAGGTGTATTTTATTGTGCAGGTCTATAATAGAGTTTATTGTATTAAATAAAGGAAGATTCTATGGTGCTTATCAAAAAAATCAACATGTTATGTTATCCTTATGTGTTAATTGTTGATTGGAGACTATTTTTTTTAAATGAAAAAGAGAAAAGAAAGATTAAATTAAAGTAATATAATAAAAATTTTATTATAATTACATTAATTAATAAATATTCTTATAATAATATATTTTGATAAATAAAATATTTAATTTATTTATTTAAAAAATTTCTCAAAATTTTTATTATTATAATAAACTATTATAATAAAATTTTTATTATATTACTTTAATTTAATCTTTTTTTTCTCTTTTTTATTTAAAAAAATAACCTCCAATCAACAATTAACACATAAGGACAACATAATATGTTAATTTTTTTGGTAAACACCATAGAATCTCCCTTAAATAAATTGGCCCATCAAAGACAACTAAGGAAGGTCTATTACTGCTGATTTTGTTTGGGCAAAAGAACTTGTTGCACTACATCCAACAATCCTAAACTTTATAAGAAAACAAGCAAGTTTAAAATTGGTTCAAGCTCTTGTGAAAAAGTGCTTCACTTTTCTATCAAACACCAAAGAGTAAAAGAGGAAAAAAAATTGGAAGCTAAGTCAAATCAATGGAGTCAAATTAAGCTAAGTCAAATCAATGGAGTCAAATTAAATCCCTAAGTCAAGGATATTTAGAAGAAAAAGGTAAAACAAATTTACCATTCTTGTACACACGCAATAGCTTGTTGAAGTTACTTTGAAGAGCAACCACAATTCGAATAAGAAGAAAAAAATAGAGATAACTTTTTTCTGCTGTAAATCAAAGGCTAAAAATATAACCTGAGTCCAAAACACAAGATTAAGGGTGTGGATTTGGCTAATTTATTGGAGGTTTTAACTAAATCACCATTACTATCCATCTTACTTTTACGTCATTCATCTTTGTTTTTAACCTTGATTTTCTGCTTCAATTTCTTAGGAGAAGAAGAAGAACTCAGCTGATTCAATACTCAAGGTGTTGACTCTTACCTCTAATCAAGCATTGGAGGCGTTATACCATACAAAACGGAATAATCAGCCAAAGATTGAAGTAAAGAGAGAGAACCCATAAATATGAACCTATTCAGTACCCTCACTACTCAAGTCTGAAATTTTGGAAGCAATGTACCTGCAATAAAGACATCATTCCGCCAAGATGAAAGACAATATTTGAGTGTTTAGAAATTAGGTTATGCTTATAGCTTTCAAGCTGTTTTAATTCTTCTTCTTCATGGTTCTTTATTGAATATTCTAGTTCTTCTGTTTTTCTTTCTTTGTTTCATTCAATGAAAAAAGACATAAATATGAAGATTTAGAAAAAGCCATTGAGAGAAAAGTCAAAGAGAGTTAAATTGGAGAAAAGTCAAATGATTATATCAATCTCTTTTGTAATCTGTTTCTATTTTACTTCTTGTACATGAGAGGTATCCGTTGCCAAGTTGAGTGAGCATTTAGTGTTGTGAGTCTAGAAAGTGGACCTAGCCAAATCAAGTTTGGTTAGAAGTTTGATTTGTCCCGAATAGGATTAGGAAGAATCTTAGAAAATTGGTGAATGTAAATCTTTGAAAAGATAGTAAAATTTCTACTATACTTGTGGTTGAGACTGGATGTAGGTCACATGACACAAAGTGGTTGAACCAGGATATATGACTGTGTACTTCTTTCTTTTTTGCTATGTTTTCGTTCTGTTCGTTATGAGACAAAAATATTTTGTCTCTTGCATAATCACTTTCACTCACATAGCATAATCTGTTCTGTGCGGTAAAGTTTAAAAAGAACTTAAAAGCGATACTAGATTCAACCCCCTTTTTTTAGGCCATTGAAAATCTTTATCCTCTATCTTTTATTATGTCACTCATATACTTTCTCCACTTTATTATAAGAATAACCATTATCTTTTCTCACTTTTTTATTCTCATTCTAAACTCTTCGTCAAACTATTCACAAATTTTATTTATATATTGTATGAGAAGGTATCCTCTCTAAATGATGCTAACTACGAAGACCAGAAATATAGAGATTTTCTTTTTACTACTACAATAAAGCCAACACAAATTCAAAAAATTGTATAAGATTCATATCTTCTGCGACCTCTATATTTATATTGAGTTCATCAAGTAAGACATTTTTGTAATTAGAACTCATCATTTATTTATTCCTCATATTATTTTTACTAATAGTTTATGATCTATTAGTTTCTAATCAAATTCTAATCACTTTGAATCTTAATCTCATGCATATACTTAAAATATTGAAATCTATCTCTTAGTCAAATATTCATACTTATATTAAAATACACACAAAATCTAGCAACGGAACAAGTCTTTCTTTACTAACAAATCATGCCTATTTACAATTAGAATATTTATAGGATTTTCACGAATTTTACTAAAGGTAGAACTTATATACTTTTTTATGTGTCATATATTAAATATTTGTGAGTATGGATGCCATCATTGCATGTCATGAGATAATCTCTCTTTATTATATATACATTAAACATTTTAATAACCATGCATTAAAAGAACTGAGGTATAATCCCTCAGTAAGAAAAGATGACTCTTAAGGACAAGATAGTCGAAGTGATCCTTCGGTAAGGGATGATGATCAACAAACTTTTGGAATAAGAACATTTGGCAATAAAAAAAAAGGACTCCTATCAATTTTATATACGGTTTGATTTCAATATCATCCAAAAGCAAAAATAATATTAAAGGAATGCTTAATATAATTATTTGATATGAATAAAGTTTGTCATTATTTTTGCTTTTATAATTTAGTACGTCTATTTTTTTATTTTAATATCACTAGATCCACTTATATTTTTTAACTAGTATCAATTCTAATGATTAAAATTCATTATTTTTAAATGACTTTCAAAAATAAAACTAGTTATCCACTATTAATGTGACTATAACTGTCGTTATGATATTTTTTTTTATATGAATAAGATTTATCATTGTTTTTGTTTTTATATATAGTTTAGTACGGCAATTTTTCGTTTTAGTATCACTAGATTTATTTATATTTCTCAATTAGTAATAATTATAATGATCAAGACTCTNNTAACAATTAATATAATTCAAATAAAGTTTAAACCTAATTTAAAAATATTCGGGGGTTACAAAATTCAACAATATAGTAATAGTATCAAATCAAATATTATAGTCATAAAAAAAATCAAATATTATAATTTATAATAACGTGTCCGCACATAAATTCATCAATAAGGAACCACTAGTATTCAATCTACGATCTTAATTAAATTGTTATAATTTCACTGTTCCATAATATTAGCAAAATCACAACATGATTATTGAACTTTGGCCTCCAAATATGTCTAAAATCATGTATAGGAAACAAATGAAACCAAACAATTATTGGCCCCTACCATATATATATATGAAAGTAAGATAGACATGTAAATTTTAGCGGTATAATCATACATTAATTATCAGAATTAGAAGTCCTTAACAGATCACATGCATAAAAAGTTGACTATAATTACGTTAAGAGAAAGTATAACAATGCTTATACTAAATAACGTGAACAACGAATTAAAAAAAAATATGAAACTAATTTTAAAATTTAAATTTTTAGTTAATTAAATATTATCATATTTTAAAATTTGAAAATTTAGAATTAACACTTCTAAACACATTTTACATTACATATAATACTTACTATTTTACCATAATAGCATTTTCAATTTTTACTATGCAGCCTCCACAGTGTTTTGCTGGTCCACATCCATATTTCACCGTCATTGCCAGAGGTATCTTTGACGCGAGGTGTTTGTCCATCCAAGTCTGTTGCTATCCCGCAATATACGTGCAGCTGTAGTCATTTTTGTTTTACGATTCTGTGCTTTGTAACACCCTACTACACAAAACTTTACGTTTAAGCCGTAAATCAGAGGTGGTATGGTATTACGACTTCTAAAATAAAATATATACATAATAGTATTGGAAAGAGAGTAATATACGAGGAGCCTTGGAAAACAGGTAAAACAAAATTGCAAAATAAAAAACGCAATGCTCAGAAAACGAGATTACTTGCGTGCTAAGAAATCTAAAGATCATAAGTGTAAATAAACAGAAAGAGAGAATAAAGAGTCAAGAATACAGGATAACTAGCTCCTAACTCAGCCTGCGAAACCAAAGCTGGCCGGAGAATATTTACATACATATATACGTATCCCAAAATACCTAAAATACAGAGATAAAACCATAACTCTCTTTAAACCTCTAAGAGGGACAAAATAAACAAGTTTCTTGGAGAGAAAGCTAAGTACATATATACATAAATTGAATAACAAAAGAACCCAGAAACCACTCTGCTTCAGAAGTCCAGACGCCTAGCGAGGTGCCTCTCAACCTGCATCTGAAAATAACAACACAGTATGGGTGAGAATCGGAGGTTCTCAGCATGGTAAAGGTGCCACACATATAAGATATAAGGTCCTGGGAATGCTAGAGGCAATCCTAGAACACCGACACTCAGATTATACAACTTAATATACTAAATAGAAACCATAAAAAGGGTAGGTGTCTAGGGAATTCTAAACTCAGCTTAGACTTAACTTTAACACCAAACATGTCCACCTTTTCTCCGCTCCTCCATCACCAATGGTTTAGCAGAGACAAATAATCAAACAATTTCAAGCACAAGTAGAAGGCAGGTAGTGCAAGAAGCAAATATAATAATTAGCATAATATATACTCAAATAGGCATTCCTAAGTATGCATAGCAAACAAACAAAAAAAATGCACATGATGTATGCCTGTCCTATGGCTGATGAGGCTCATCTGTCGGTTATCAAGCTAACCCGACAAGTCCGAAACCCTTGGACTGTCCCTCGTCGCGCATCCTCATGAGTCTATGCATAGCTTTTTCTCATTTCATTCATAATTCATACATTCATTCATTCATATAACTTACTCAATGGGGGATATCCATTCCCGGGAATTTATAAGTTCCCGGTTACCCTTATGACGTAGGGTCAACAGAGTATCGAGTCTCAACCTGAAACATGTGGTAGCAAGCCACGGTTCTGTATCCAAAAAAACTCGTGTCTCAGATAACATTAAATTCATAGGCCGCATAATATTCATAACCATTCATATTCATTACATAATCATTCATCATAGCCATGGCATCATATAGCCGTCATACATACACATTCTCCTCATATAACTCATCACTTTTAACCTTTATTTCATTCCCAAGTTACCTTTATTTCCTAGCTTTAACTCACTGCTAGAGTAACTACTATGATCTGGGGCTAAAAGAGTGAAAATAGAGGTTTAGAAACTTGAAGTTTGACTTAAAAACACAAAAATCCATTTTTGTTGAAACAGGGGACACGCGTATGCGTGGGCGTGCAGAAACCCTTGCTCGCGTGTGCCAGCCCCTGCTCGCATACGCGAGAATTCCAACCCGAAAGGGTTGGTCACGTCGCAAGCGACTGGTCGCATACGCAAATCTCCGGCCACGCGTACGCGTGGGCATGAAAAGTCATCACTCGCGTACGCAAGCTCCCTGCTCGCGTATGCAAGAACCCCTTTCAGTCGCAAGTAGCTGAATGCGTACGCAAATGCCGGGTCACGCGTATGCAAATGCTAGGTCACGCGTACGTTTTTCAAAAAATTTGCATAAGTCTAAAAAGCTGCAGAATTCCAACCTTTTTAATCCCAACTTCCGACACGCATAACTTTTTCGTTTTAAATTATGTTTCCTCCGTTCTTTGAACGATGTAAACTTCATGGACCCAATTTTCATACAAAATAAGTTTGAAATCATTTGGAGGTCCGGAAGCCAAGTTATGGGTTGCCGAATTTCAGCCAAAAACCAAATTTCACAAAAACTTCAAAACCTCATTTTCATTAAAAGTCACTCTCCATTCAATACCAAACCTGCAAATCATTAACAAGCACATCTTCCTCAACACCACAACAATCTCCATAATATACCATATCCCAAATCAACAATATCATACATACCCTTTCCAAATACATCAACAAAATCATAATTTACCAATTCAAGACTTATATATTCATGTCCTCAAGTCCTTAATCATCAATACGTCAATTATCATTCAGTCAACAAGTACCAAAACCAAAACATACTTCTTATCAAGAGCATTAAGCAATAAATGTATACATACGTTCCAACCTATCCTATGGTCTCCTAGCCTAAGTTTTCACAAAATATTACATATTAAATACGCAAAACCTAAACCATAGCTTGGCTGATTTCTACGTATTAACCAAGGCAACCCACTTTGGCAAAAAAGGCAAGGCTTCAATCACCAAAATTCAACTCTAACACCCACTAAGCTCTCAAATCAAGCTTCCAATAATTCTAAGGTCTCTATATCATGCATTCATACACCTAACACATATATATGCATACATATACCCAACAACTCAATATCCAACATAATCAAAACAAGAAATCACTAGGGTTTAGAATCCTTACCATGTCTACAAACTAAACGAACTAAATCCTACAAGCTCCACAAGCTAAATTGAACCTCGAGTACCAAATTAAATAAAATCTCAACATGGGTTCTTACCAATTTTTGAAATTCAGAGGATAGAGAAATTGGGGTGAAATTGAAGCTTACCAATAAAATTGATCTAATAGCATCGTAGAGCTCGACGCGCTGGACACGTGGCTGCAAACGGTGTGGCGATCGGAGCTCGGATGAAGAAGTTATGGTGGATTAAAGTGAGCTTAGGGTTTGATAAGCTTCTCTCTTCCCCTTTTCAAAGTTGCAGCATGAATTCCCTTTTTGGGGGAAGAAGGGGACGCTGAGTCTCTTATTAATGAGGGCTTGGTTGGGCCCACAGGTCCGGTTCGAGTTCGGTTCGACCGATTTGGCCTATTCGGCTTAATCTTGGGCCAAATTTTTTGAAATTAGTGTTAAAATTCTCGTTTTAAAGAGCTCTATCCTATTTTAATATAATATTCACATTCTTAATTTTCCTTTTTAAAATTTAATTTATTGACTAATTATTTACTAATTTAGCGGGGTTTACATCCTACCCACCTAATTATGAATTTTATCCTCAAAATTCAGATTTAGTTACCTGAAAAGAGGTGTGGATAGTCCTTCCGCATATCTGACTCGAGTTCCTAAGTATGTTCTTCAATATCAGCCCGATTCCAAGCCACTTTCACTAAAGATACCTCCTTTCCGCGTAAACGCTTGATGCTAGTGTCATCAATCCTAATTGGAGTTACTGGAAGCGTCAGATCTTCTCTTACTTAAACTGATTTCGGTTCCAGGACATGATTTGGATAAGGATTATATTTACAAAGATACGACACATGAAACACATCGTGCAGGTTCGAAAGATGCGGCGGTAAGGCGATCCTATAAGCCACTAGTCCAATTCTCTTCAGGATCTCAAACGGTCCAATGTAACGGGAATTCAGTTTCTTAGTCTTAATGGATCTTCCTACTCCGGTGGTTGGAGTAACCTTCAGAAAGACATGTTCACCTTCTTCAAATTCTAAAGGCTTCTGCCTTTGATCAGCATAGCTCTTTTGAAGACTTTGCGCTACATGCATTTGGCTTCGAATCTTCTTTATCTATTCAGTGGTCTCAGCTATCATTTCAGGCCCTAGCAAGCTTCTTTATTGACATTTCCTACCATACAGAGCCTCATACGGAGTCATTCCGATGCTCGCATGGTAACTATTGTTATAAGCAAACTCCACTAAGGGCATATACCGATCCCAGCTCGTCGGCTGGTCCAAAACACAAGCTTTCAGCATATCCTCCAAAGTTTGGATTGTTCTTTCTGACTGACCATCTGTTTGAGGGTGATATGCAGTGCTTAGTCTCGATTGAGTGCCAAATGCTCGCTGAAAGGCTCCCCAGAACCTTGATGTGAATCGAGGATCCCTATCGTATATAATGGTGGAAGGTACGCCGTGTAATCTCATAATTTCCTTAATGTATAGCCGTGCTAACTCCTCCATCGTGCAACTTATCCGAATGGGGAGAAAGTGAGCCGACTTGGTTAGTCGGTCCACAACCACCCAAATGGTGTCAAAACCCATCCGAGTCTTAGGTAAGCCTAATACGAAGTCCATTGTAATACTCTCCTACTTCCATTGTGGAATCTCCAAAGGCTGAAAGGTTCCTGACGGTCTTTAATGCTCAATTTTAACTTTTTGACAAGTTAGGCACTTGGAAACGTGCAACGCCACATTATTTTTCATACCCGGCCACCAGAACATTGTCTTCAGATCTTGATATATCTTGGTGCTTCCCGGATGGATTGAGAACCCGCTCTTATGAGCCTCTTTCAAGATACTTTGTCGCAAATTTCCGACATCTGGCACAATGATTCGATCCTTGAATCTCCATAAGCCGTCCTTATCCTCTGACACTCTCCACCGCTTCCCCTGCTCAATTGCCGGCAAAACCTTATACAACTCTTCATCATTTTGATGAGTCTTTAGAAGTTCTGCTTTGAAATCACTTGAAATCTATAGTTGACTTAAGCATAGAGTCCCAAACTCTTCTCTAACTCTGAGTTTCAAACCTTGGAAAGCTCTTAATAACTCTTCCTCTCGCAACATCATCCAAGCAGCACATAGAGACTTCCAGCTCAAGGCGTCTGCTACAACATTCGCTTTTTCAGGGTGATAATTCAATTTGAAATCATAGTCCTTCAGAAGCTTCATCCACCTCCTCTTATGCATATTCAACTCCTTCTGCTTAAAGAGGTACTTCAAGCTCTTGTGATCTAAGAAAACTTGAAACTTAATGCCATATAGATAATGCCTCCAGATCTTCAGAGCAAACACAACAGCAGCAAGTTCTAAGTCGTGAGTTGGGTAGTTCATCTCATGCAGCCTTAACTGCCGTGAGGCATATGCCACAACTTTATGGTGCTGCATCAGCACGCACCCCAGGCCCTTCAAGGATGCATCGCAGTATACCTCGAACGGCTCGCTTGGCTCAGGCAGTACTAGCACAGGTGTAGTGGTCAACCTCTGTTTCAATGCTAGAAAACTTTCTTCACACCCAGGAGTCCAAACGAAAGGCACATCTTTCCTAGTTAGCTTGGTTAATGGTAAGGCGAGCTATAAAAATCCCTTAATGAATCTCTGATAATAGCCCGCCAAACCGAGAAAACTCCTGATCTCCATCACTAAATTTGGTTGCTCTCAATTCATCACTGCTTCAACCTTAGCAGGATCTACTGCTATCCCCTACTTGCTCACCACGTGGCCAAGAAACTTCACCTCATTCTTCCAGAATTCGCACTTAGATAGCTTAGCATACAACTTTCTATCTTTTAAGATTTGCAACACAGTCCATAAGTGATCCGCATGCTCAGCTTCTGTCTTAGAGTAAATAAGAATGTCATCGATGAATACGACAACAAACTTATCCAGATACGGATGGAAAATTCTATTAATGTAATCCATGAATATTGCCGGAGCATTAGTCAATCCGAAAGACATTACTGTGTACTCATAATGACCATAACGCATCCTAAAATCAGTTTTGGGAATATGCTCATCTCTAATACTTATCTGGTGGTATCCAGATCGCAAATCAATCTTGGAAAACACACCATCTCCTTGTAACTGGTCCATTAGGTCATCAATTCTTGGCAACAGATATTTATTCTTCACAGTAACCTTATTCAGCTGCCGATAATTGACACACAAGCGCATACTTCTGTCTTTCTTCTTTACCAATAACACTGGCGCTCCCCACGGAGAAACACTCGGTCGAATAAAGTGTTTTCCCAACAAATCTTCTAAATGAGCCTTCAGTTCGGCCATCTCTAGGCGTGACATCCTATAAGGAGCACTCGAGATCGGACCAGCTCCTGGCACCAACTCAATAGCAAACTCAACCTCTCGTTTAGGTAGGAATTCATCAATATCATTCGGAAATACTTCAGGAAACTCACAGACAATCGAAATTTGCTTCAAGGTTTGATCATCACCCGAAACACTTGTCGTTAGCAGCATAATACCCTAGCATTCAATTCCAAAACAATTCACTATCATAGAATTCAAATAATAGATATTCGCTACAACCGGCCCGTTCGTATCCTCCAGCATAAAACACACTGATTTCGCAGAACAATCAAGCAGGACATGATCCTTGGACAACCAATCTAGTCCCAAAATGAGATCAAGACCAGTCATCGGCAGACAAATCATATCATGCACGAATTCACGTTGTTGTACTTGAAACGGAACTTGTGGACATCCTAACCTAGTCACCATAGCTTCATGGGTAGCATTATACACCTTTAAATCATACCCCAATACCACTATTTTCAACCCTAACTCATCAGCCTTCTCAAATGCAATAAACGAATGTCTTGCTCCTGAATCAAATAAGGCATTTAAAACTTTACCAGCCATCTCACAGTTACCTCTAATTAGTGTCTTTGATCCCTCAGCACCTGCTGTAGAAGTGGTATACACTCTCTTCAGCTGCTGCATTCTATCAATCTCACACTTTTTCTTCTTTGGGCAATTATTGGCCAAGTGCCCGGGCTATCCACAGAAATAGCATACTCTAGTTCTAAACCTGAACGAAACTCCTGGATGATACTTTCCACATCTCTGACAGCTCAAATCCTGCGGTAGCTGCTTTCCATACCTTCTTCTTTGATTAGCATTAGCATTTGGCCTTCTGAAGTTGTACTGCCCCTGATTGTTTTGAGGGACAAAGCTACCATGCTTGAATTGTCTGCCCCTTGGTGCAAAATTCCTCCCTGGAGTCCTCTGGAAAGGCACCCTCAGACTTCCCTTCTCTGCTGCATCCTTTCTTACACACTCTTCAGCCACCCTACTCTTATTCACGAGTTCAGAAAACACCCTAATCTCTATAGGTGCAACGAAGCTCAGAATATCATTCCGAAGGCCTCCCTCATACTTGATACATTTCCATTTATCAAAATCCTCAGGAGCTCCTTGACATATCCGGGAAAAGCGGCACAATTCCTCAAATTTGCTAGTATACTCAGTAACAGTCATCTGGCCTTGTTTCAGCTGAAGCAGTTCAAGTTCTTTAGCATTCCTAACTGAACTAGGAAAGTATTTCTTATAAAAACCTGTTCGGAACAATTCCCAAGAAATCACAATAGCATCTGGCTACAGGATTCACCATGGTCCCTATCACCAGTGCTGGGCCTCGCCTTATAGCTGATAAGATCCAAACTCGACCCACTGTTCTTCAGGAACCTGTTGAGCCTGTAGTGCTTGCTCTATAGTCTGGATCCAGTTGTCCGCATCGGTGGGGTTTGAGGTTCCTCTGAAGGTTAGAGGATGAACCTTCAGGAAAGAGAAAAGCGTCATAGGGACCTCATCGCCATTATTGCCATTATTCCCATTATTCATTTGGTTTCCCAGAGCTTCGGCTGTCGCCTGCATAGTCGCAGCCATGTTTCCCAGGTCAGACTATCTGACCTCTTCTCAAAGAGCTCGACCAAATTGCCTGGAAAGCCCAATAAAAGGGCCCAGATAGAGGAACACGACCCCAATCCAAAGGCAGCCCAAGCCTATAGAGATAAGGGCGGTTTCCTTGGAGATAAGATGACTTCACTCAAAGATAAGATAAGATAAGATAAGATAATTATCTTATCCCTAGAAAGGTCATCCTCTACTATTATAAATACACTGGAGCACCCAAGTATAACTCATACTCTGATTCTACTAAAAACCTGCTTAATACCCTTGCTAACTTGAACATCGGAGTCCCTTGTAGGTACCACCACCCTCCAGTGACGAAGGATCAGCAGCGCAGCCAGTCCAACAAGTCGGACACGACAACTCCGGCCGCCACCCACCAGCCGGACACGTCATCTCTGACCAGTACAGAAGATCTTGTCCGAGATCAAACTACAGTTTTAGGTAACCCTTGGAACATTGGCGCCGTTGCCGGGGAACCTGGAAGTCATCCCATCACCATGGCGGACGACCATGACAACGACCACGATTCGAAACTAGAAGATAGAACGCCGCATAAGAACGCGGACACTACACCAAAAGATACTCCTCAACCTAACAAAAACAATGATTCACCAAATGTGGGAGCCGTGGAGGCACTTCAAGATCTCTTTAAGCAACTCGTAAAAGAGGTGGAACATCAACGAGAAGCTGAAAGAGACCTATGAAGGGAAGTTAGGCGACGCCGCGAGTTAGAGGACAAGCTCCTAAAATTCGAAGCAGATCTCAAGACCAAGACTACTCAATCCGGTCACGAAGACGACTCCCGTAAGGACCAAGACCTATTCACCAAAGAGATCATGAGGACCAAAATCCCAAAGGACTTCAAACTTCATGACATGACTTTATACGATGGCACAGCAGATCCCGGCCATCATCTCAGTAATTTCAGAAGTAGAATATACCTCACCGACGCATCAGACGCAGTTCGCTGCAAAGCCTTCCCGACTACTTTAACAAAGACAGCAATTAAATGGTTCGATAATCTACCCCCTATGTCCATCTCAAGCTTCGACGACTTAGCCAAGAAATTTCTGGCTAGATTCTCCATCCAGAAAGATAAAGCGAAGCACGCCCCAAGTCTATTAGGAATCAAGCAAGGAGATCGGAAAAGTCTTCGCAGCTACATGGAAAGATTCAACAAAGCATGTCTGGACATACAAAGCCTACCAACAGAGGCCGCCATTATGGGTCTCATCAATGGCTTGCGAGAAGGACCTTTTAGCCAATCTATATCGAAAAAACATCCCACATCTCTGAACAAAGTGCAAGAACGAGCAGAGAAGTACATCAATATGGAGGAGAACTCTCGACTAGGAGAGACCTCAAAATCCGAATTTTCCTACTCCTCCCGAGATAAGGATAAAGATTCCAAAAAGAAAGAAGATCAACAAGGGGAAAAAATAAAAAATACCACAACTACACCCCCCTTCGGGTGTCCCTTGTGGATGTCTACAGAGAAGTTTTCTATACTGAAAAAATACCCCCGGCTCGACCACTCAAAAGCAAAAAAGGGGAAGGAAATCGGACCGAATATTGCGAATACCATCAAATCCGTGGACATTCCACCAACGAATGCTTTGACTTAAAAAATGTCATAGAAAAACTGGTAAGAGAAGGGAAATTAGACCGGTACCTAGCTAACCGAGTCGATGAGCAAAGAAAAAGAAGAAGTGACGAAGATGTCAGACGAACTGAGCGATCACCTCGTACACCAGAGAGACACGTCCACATGATACACGGAGGATTTGCGGGAGGAGAAACCTCAAAATCATCTCGCAAAAGATATCTTAAAGAAGTATATCATATCAAAGGAAAAGAGGAAACACCCGACATCCCCACAATTACTTTTACCAAAGAGGACGCATCCGGCATCATCTCAGGACACGACGATCCCATGGTCATCACTATCATACTGGCATACGTAAATCTCCACCGCACACTGGTAGACCAAGGAAGCTCTGCCGACATCTTGTTCAAAACTGCCTTCGATAAACTTGGCCTGGAAGAAAAAGAACTCAGAGCATATACGAACAGCCTGTTCGGACTGGGAGACACTCCAGTTCAGCCACTTGGATATAACTCACTACACACAACCTTCAGAAAAGGAAACCAGTCAAGAACACTCAAGATAGACTACATCGTGGTCGACGTGAGTTCAGCCTACAACGCCTTAATAGGTCGGACAACATTAAATCAGCTCGGTGCAGTAGTCTCGACTCCTCATCTATGCATGAAGTTCCCGACTACAGAGGGGATAGCTACAATAAAAGCAGACCAGAAGACGGCGCGCCACTGTTACAACGAAAGTCTAAACCTCAGAGGCAGAGGAGAAGAATTCCACACCATCGAACTCGATGGAGTTCAGAGGCGGGAAGAACTCCGCCCACAACCCGAAGGTGAAGTAGAAAAAGTCCAGATCAGAGACATCCCAGACAAAACAACCAATATCGGTACAATCCTAAAAGAAGACACAAAATAATCACTCATACAGCTCTTACGAGATAACGTCGACCTCTTTGCATGGAAGGCTGCAGACATGCCAGGCATAGACCCTAAATTAATGTGCCACAAGTTAGCAGTCTACCCAGGATCTCAGCCAGTACAACAGAGACGTAGAAAGCTCGAACCAGAACAATCCCAAGCTATGGAAGAGCAGGTACAAGCTCTACTGGAGGCAAGATTCATAAGAGAAGTCAAGTACCCACTATGGCTAGCTAACGTCGTCTTGGTGAAGAAATCAAATGGGAAGTGGCGGATGTGCACCGACTATACTGATCTCAACAAAGTCTGCCCAAAAGATCCTTACCCACTCCCAAGTATCGACGCCCTAGTAGATGCCTCCTCCGGATATAAATACCTCTCATTTATGGACGCATATTCGGAATATAATCAAATCCCGATGTACCCGTCCGACCAAGAAAAAACTTCATTTTTAACCCCAAAAGTAAACTACTACTACATCGTCATGCCTTTTGGACTTAAAAATGTAGGAGCTACTTACCAGAGGTTAATGAATAAGGTCTTTACGGATCACATCAGAAAAATCATGGAAGTCTATGTGGATGACATGTTAATAAAGACACAGTGAAGAGACGTTACTATCCGACCTCACCCAAGTATTCGACACTAATCATGCAAAATGCACCTTCGCAGTAGAAGCTAGCAAATTCTTGGGTTTTATGCTCACACAAGAGGAATCGAGACGAATCCAGATAAATGCCAGGCCATACTTGATATGAAGATCCCAACTTGCGTCAAAGAGGTACAACAGCTCAATGGAAGATTGGCAGCCTTGTCCAGATTTCTGGCGGGATCAGCGATAAAATCTCTCCCCTTCTATACTACCCTAAGAAAAGGAAAGATGTTCGAATGGACAATGGAGTGCGAACAGGCCTTCCAAGATTTCAAAAAATTCCTGGGACAGCCTCCTATCCTAACTCGGCCACGGGAAGGAGAACCCCTTGTATTATACCTCGCAGTAGGAAGTCGGGCAGTAGCCTCAGCATTGGTCTAAGAAAACGACAGTGGGCAACAACCCGTATACTTCATCAGCAAGGCACTACAAGGACCCGAGCTGAACTACCAAAAAATAGAAAAATTTGTCTATGCTCTCATATTAACATCTCGATGACTTTGTCCATATTTCCAAGCCCAGAGCATCAGGGTTCGGACCAATCAGCCAATAAAAGTCATTCTGCAGAAAACTGATTTAGCAGGAAGAATCTTACAATAGGCAGTCGAGTTATCTGAATTCGACCTTCAATACGAAGCGCGGATAGCCATCAAATCCCAATATTTGGCTAACTTCATTGCAGAATTTACAGACACCCCGAAAATCCCTCCAAAATGGAATCTCTATGTTGACGGTTCCACAAACAAAACGGGAAGCGGCGCGGGAGTGATAATTGAAAGCGATCAGGGAACCCAAATCAAACTTTTTCTCAAATTCGGGTTCCCCGCCTCAAACAACCAAGCTGAATATGAGGCGCTACTAGCTGGTTTGAAGCTGGCTAGGGAGGTTGGGGCTCAAAAGCTTATCATCTTCAGCGACTGATAAACCCATATTTCATGAGTTCTTTTATGCTTAATTTGAGTGATTTATACAATCCTTCACCTACTTATTCACATTAATTGCATGGTTTTACTTTCCCTTCCTTATTATGTGATGTAAATGAAAAAACATGTTTCCTAAGCTTTAAAAATTAATTATTTTAATTACCTTTATTTCCATTCGATGCCGTGATCGGTGTGTTGAGTAGTTTCAGATTTTCTAAGGCAGAATTACTTAAAGGATGAGAAAGGAAACATACTAAAATTAAAGGAGAAAGCAAAACGGAGCTTTAAGAAAACTGGTATCCACGCGATCGCATGGATGACGCGATCGCGTGCCAAGCACAAATCAGCAGCGACGCGGCCGCATGACTGACGCGACCGCGCGCCTTAAGCAGAACGCACATGACGAGGTCGCATGATTGACGCGACCGCGTGGCAAGGAAAAGCTCCAAATGACGCGACCGCGTGACCCATGCGGATGCGTGACAGAGACCACGCACCAGAATTTACAGAATACGCCCCCAGCGAATTCTGAAGCCCTTTTTGGCCCAGATCCAAGTACAGACAGCATAGACCAGAGGTTATAAAGTGTGGGAATGCACCCATTCAAAGAGAGCTCGCATATTTTACTTTTCAATGATTTAGATTTAGTTGAGAGGGAGATCTTCCCTCTCTCTCTTTTAGGATTTAGGATTTCTTCTTGTTTTAAGAGTAACTCTGGATCCCAGGTTTAATGTTCTTTTATTTTAGTTTTACTTTTATTTATTTATTCCAACATTTGAATTGATTATTATAATTTGATTTAAGAATTCTTCCATATTACAGACTGTTATTTGAATTAATGATAATTAAGGTATTTTTAGTTTATGATTGTTCTCTTTGATTTAAGTTACCATTGCTTCCCATCTAAGGATATTTTTATTATTCCAGCAATTTTACTTTTTCTTCTTTTGGTTCTGGTTAAGAATTTAGTAACTCAACAGTTATTAAACTCAACATAATTGATAATCGTTATCTTGCTAATTGAGCTGAACTTAAGTAATCCCAACCTTTTCTTAAGAAATAAATAGGATTCAAAGGCCAGATTAATTAGTCCCTTGACTTTCCTTTGCCTTAGTGAAGATTGACCAATTGGAGTTTAGATTCAACTTTCATTATAGTTGAGAGAGATAACTACGTTGGACCTCCGACTTCTCTTACCTTGCCAAAAGTCTGCTTTACAGTATTTATTTATTTTAATTGCCATTTACTTTACTTGTCATTTAAATTACTTGCTTCTCATCTTCTAAACCTCGATTACAACCTTTATAGCCAATAATAAGAACATACTGCCTCGCAGTTCCTTGAGAAGACGACCCGAGGTTTGAATACTCGGTTAACAATTTCTAAAGGGGTTTGTTACTTGTGACACCCAAAACGTTAGTACGAAGGGATTTTTGTCGGTTTAGAGACTATATCTACAATGCGACTGTTTTTATGACATTCTTTACTGGCAAAAATCTCTAACGTCAAAATGGCGCCGTTGCCGGGGAACTTCTAACGTGTGCCTTATTATTGGTTATTGTAATTATTTTTCTTTTGCTTGCTTATTTATTGCAGGAATATGCATCAAGGTCAGACCAATCAAGGATGGATAGAACCAAGAGGATCTAATCAACCCTTTTGGCAGCAACACCCTCCGAGATATCCTGGACAAAGACCATTCTATAGTGCACACCCAGCTGAAAGACATGGTGGACAACCTTGTAACTACCAACAAGCCCCACCCCGTACATATAAACCACCCTTTCAACATAACCTTGAACCACCACACTCACAAGCTTCTCTTCACCATTCGGGATGGATGGAGCCAAGAGGATCTAATCAACCCTTTAGGCAGCAACACCCTCCGAGGTATCCTGGACAAAGACCATTCTACAATGCATACCCAGCTGAAAGATATGGTGGACAACCTTGTAACGACCAACAAGCCCCCCCTCGTGCATATAAACCATCCTTTCAACATAACCTCGAACCACCACACTCACAAGCTTCTCTTCATCATTCGCCACCATATGATCCTTCCTTACCCCAATACCAATCCGATCGCTCCCAATCACCACTACTTTCCTTTGTATCATGTCCAAGTCCAGCAACCCAAGAAGCAGAGGATCGCCTAAGGGAAATAGTAATTAAATTTCAAACAACCATTAAACAACTGGAGCAAGCAATGATTCAATGGGCTTCTAGGCGCTCAAATATACAAGGATCAACCACAGCTCCATGTGGATAGCCCAATGAAAAGCGTAGCATGAAGGAGATGCCAGAAACTCCAGTAGACAAGACAGAGAATGAATTTGTACTAGAACAATTAGAAGAAGCTGTCTTTGTTCAAGAAGAAGAGTTGGTTGAAGATCTAGGAGATGCTGAACCTCCATGGGAATCCAGAATCGAGGAAAACTCCGTCCAGGATGCTACAGTTGATGCTAAGGAGGATATTTCTCCAAGGCAAATCGTTTATGAAGAATCAGACGAAATAATCCAAGAAACAAATTCCCTTGATGATGATAGTCACAAGTCTAGCTCTCTTCGTGATGAACTTGCATCCGCAAGTGAATTCTCTGAGATCGAAGAATCTTCCCCAAGTGAATATGAAGATAATGCAGAGGTAGATTTCTCTCAACCTCCAATCTATGACTCGAGTGATGAGGAAGACACAGAATACTTTGACCAGGACACAGATACAATTGAAGATCTTTGCAAAGAAGAGGAGGAATTCACAGAAGAGCACAAGGAAACGGAACTTGCAGAACCACCAAAAACACCTAGCCCAAGGCCATTACCACCTAATACAAGCTTCAAGTGGGTACAATCCTTAACTTATAACTTTACTTATTCACTTGAATATGGTTTGCTTGAAACAGATGGCCAGCTTAGAGCTCTCTGTGGCTTTAAGAGTAAGAGGGAAATGGCTCGTACTCAGAGCTGATGCACAAGGTTCAATAAGGTTCCACGCTTCACCTCGAAGTACACGGATTGGTATCATGCTCAATTACATGGATCACGGAAAACGTTTGGTCACCACGGTGAGATTCTACTTTTTAACCCGCCCGAATGGAAACATGCAGATCAAGACGGAGGCGGATTTAAAAGCAAGGCTTGGAATCCTGGACTCTATCCCGACATTCGTCATCCCAGGAGCCTAACAATACATTTGAAGCTGTTTAGAAGCTTTGCGTGCCTAGTTTGGGACCCCGGAGGCTATTGGCATTCCAAACACTGGTGGAGATTTTTAGACGAATTTAAACATAAGCCACCATAACAGGATACTCCTCCAATGTCCAACTTAAGGACTTTAACTAAAAGTGCTAGGTGGGAGACAACCCACCATGGTATGGTCGCCTCTTTTTTAATTTATTTCTTTTTAATTGCTTTCATTTTTCCTTTTTCATTTTAATTTATTAAACCTGGAATCATGCATAGCATTCATGTTAATCATTGCATTCTGCATTTTTCATGCATAAAAAAATTGGTTCTGTTGCCGGAAAACACAACCCGCGCGACCGCGTGACCCACGCGGCCGCGTGATATATAAATCGGCGTAAGGATCCAACGAACAGAAAGTTAGGCTGGAATCGTGCGGCTCTTGTGCGTTTCGCACAAATTGGCCCACGCGATCGCATGCCCCATGCGATCGCGTCACTTGCACAATACCAATCCCACGCGACCGCGTGAGCGCTCTCCGCCACCCACCCGCACCCCCTTCTTCTATCACTAACCCAAAACCCTCGCCGCCACTGCCCCCCTCAGCCGCCACCACAACACCGTGCCCCGCCACCGCGCCGGACGCCACCGCAGCCACCTTCTTCCCCGTTCCACCTCTTCCGCCTACCAGGTTCCGCAAAACGCAACCCCCTTTTATCTGTTTGTCGTTTTTTTTGTACTTTTTTCCGTTTCTGTTCATCATTAGGATAGATAGATATGCATTCTGTAGTGGATTTTTAGGTTGTTAGGTAGCTTAAGCTGTGGTTAGTGGATCTAGGTCTGTTTACTTGCACTGTTCCTGTTTATGTATTTTCATAACTGCAATTTTGCTGTTCCTGTGACCTCGTTCATATGTTGTGATTTCTTGCAATTGCTGCTTGTTACTCTAAAATTTTCCTGTTTCTATACATTACTGGTAACTGTAGCATGTTTTTAATTCATATGAACTGCTATAATTGCTGTTTATTTTCCGGGATAATCCAATTTTAGCCGGAATGCTGCCCAAATTTTTTAAAACTTTTTTTCATTCATGTTTTGGTTTGGCATTTCTGAACTCTGTTTTACTCTGCTTTACCCAAACCATTTCATGAATGCTATGGCAGACATTCTTCTCCTCTTTGATTTCCTGGTTCATAAACTGCATTTGTGATTCACTGATTCCAATTTTTGCTTTCTTTATTTCTATTCGAATCAGCATCACCCTGTTTTCCTTGTTTGATTATGAGTACTTCTATTCTTACCTGTGAATCCGTGTTATATGAAATTTTTCTATGCCACTTACTTTAACCCGCACTTTACTAACTCACTAATTTTAATTTACTAATTTCTTTTTCAACTTCTAACCATACTACCCCTTTTAATCTCCTTTCTAATTATTTTCACTTTCCTCTAACTTTCTAAACATGGCATATTGATTTTTTTTCCATTTAACATAAATTCAATCACATTTCATTTACTCATTTTCCTTATTCTATTTCTCCCTTGCTGCTTTGAGTTTCCTTTGTTTAATTGCCTATTTGCTTTCCCATTTTACCCATATCCTGGTTTTCTGTTTTTCAGGATGTCTGCCTCACAGAGAAAAGGCAAAGGCAAAGCTACTGGCAAGCGCAAGAGAGGAGATTCCTCCCAGTCCATCATTGCTCTAATGCATGATTCTTCATGGCGGGAGAAGAACTTCACACAGCAGGAAAAAGCTGACCAGCTGCTCCCTGCGACTGATCCTATAAAATTTGCAAACCGGTACTGTGAACTGAAGTACCCGACTTTTGCAAACTCCAGAAATCTATACCTGGAACGAACTCTGAAGATTCCAGAAGCCCTCCAACAGTACACCACTGAGCAAATTAAGCAAAGGGGCTGGTTCTTTCTGGAAAGGACACTGACGGAGATCAATTCCTCTTGGGTACGAGAATTCTACTGCAACTACTATCTCACTACCCTGGATGCAGTGCACCTGAGAGGAAAACAAATTCTGGTCACTGAAGAGGCCTTAGAGGACATTCTCCGGCTCCCAGCCAAGTCCGATCAGCCTGATGGTTATTCAAAGGCTGAGGAGGACATGCGCCAGATGAAGTTTGATTGGGATGCCGTGAAGGCACGAATAGCTCTCGACCCGACAGTTCCTTGGAAGATGGGTCAGGACACTACCATGCCTAGAGGGATCAAGAGAGCATACTTGAACGATGAGGCTCGGTTATGGCATCAGATCTTGAGTAATTATGTGATGCCGAGTACTCACGAGATGGAGATCCCGGCTGCTATGATCACCCTCCTTTGGTGTGTGCTGGAGGGTAAGGACCTTTATCTGCCACGTTTCATTCGGCATTATATGACCAGGGTCCACGTCCGAGGCACCCTCCCCTTTCCATATCTAGTTACACAGCTTGGCCGTCGAGCTGACGTGCCATGGGAGGATGCCGATGAGAGACCACCAGCGGCGAATTGCAGGAAGATTATTCCGCACAGCCGGAACTTCTTAGCCCTGGGCCACAGACCAGCACCATTCACTGCTACTGATGAGTCAGTCCCACAGTCTGCTGGACCCTCCTCTTCCACTGCTGCACCATCCACCCCTGCTACCACCTCTGCATCTCCACCTGCCACAGAGCCTGTCTATCATCTGGTGCACCACTTGTTCCGACGACTTGACCAGATGGAGCGTCGCAACAAGCGGCGCTATGAGCACCTAAAGCTGATGATACGATCCAGCGACATCCCCTCCGAGCCCGACACACCATCCGAGGCATCTGAGGAGGAGGCGGATGCGCTCGAGGCAGAGACCCATCCCCAGGAGGCAGCGCCAGCCGCACCACAGGCAGCGGTCCCACATCAGATTGAGGCTACAGATCTTGAGATCCCGATCCAGTCAGCACCTCCTCCACAGCAGCCAGACCCTCAGCCCACCACCACCACTGAGACCCCCGCTACCATCCCTCCCAGTGATGACACTCCTTCACACCCGGCTTGATTGAGCATCGAGGACGATGCTTCCTTTTAAGTGTGGGGAGGTCGTCATCTCTGGCGTTTATTTTGGTGAACCACTACATACTTTTTCTTTTATTTTGGATATTTTTCTGTATTTTTCCTTTTACTGTTATTTTCTGAGTACTTATACATTGCTTTTATGTATTTTTACTCTATTTTCTGCATTTTGCATCCTTAGTTCACACTTTAGCCATTTAGTTTATTTTAGTTATTTAGTTTAGTCTGCAATTCTGATTTATTAGTGGATTAATTAGTATAGTTTACCCTTTTTAGCATAAGATAGTATAGTTTAAATTGAAAAATATAAAAAAGAAGTAAGCTAGGAAATTGAACATATCATATTTAAATCCACAAAACTTGTATATAGCATTACATGATGTAGTTAAGCTGACAACATTTCATCAAGGAGGAACATTAAAACTTTAAAAGCCACCCTAAATAATTTTTTTATGAGAATAATGGGAATTTTTAACTAAACCTGCATACAATATATAAATGATATATGATGCTTGAGTTAGAGAACACACAGCCTGAGAGTCTTGAGCTTAAATTGTATGGTTGCATTCAAACCATAATTTCATTTCTGTGTGTTACATTTCTTTTTATTCTGATGTTCTTTCCTTTGCTTTAATCTATATGTCCAATTTTAGAATATAGAATAGATACATACCAAGAGAATGATTGAGGCCATCATTTGATTTTAGCTCATTCACCCCAAATTAGCCTACCTTTTACATCACCCTTGTTAGCCCCCTTGAGCCTTTTAAAACCCCTTTATTCTATTTAGCCAAATTACTAGCCTTAAGCAGAAAAATAAAAGAAAATCCTAAGTGAATCCTTGGTTAGCTTAAGATAGAAAATCATGAATAGAGTTAAATGTGGAAAACCTTTTGGGAACATGGATGATAGAAACAAAAGGTAGAAAAGTAAAAAGGAATAAAATAAAACTTGGGAAGCATGCTCATGAGAAAATCTAAGTGATTCAATTACCATGTGCATTAAAAAAAAGTTATTTTTCAGCATCTAAATAAAAGGGGATACAAAAAGAAATTCCCCAATGAAAACAATGCACATGGAATAAAAAAGTAAAAAGTGAAACATGAGCATGTAACAATAAGTGGGAAATTATGGGAAATTAGGTAAAGAAATTTTATTTTACTAGATATGTATGTTAGGAGAGATCTTAGTCTAATTAAGGATTCACTTATTAGCTCACTTAACCTTATACATATATCCTTACCTTTACCTTGGCCCCATTACAACCTTAATTAAGACCTCATGACTTTTTGGTATGACTATATTCTATAATTGTTGATTGGTTAGATGAAGAACAAAGCTATAGAAAGTAAGAATAAAAAAAATGGAGTGAATAAACCCAATAAACACTGAGTGACTGGAGAGTAAATACAAAATCCAGTGAGGGTTCAATAACTTATCAACATATATCTGTACTTAATTTACTAATTGTTTTGCAAGTTTGTACAATG
>NC_029794.2:118371949-118372223 GCF_000816755.2 Arachis ipaensis
CGCGTGCCAAGCACGAATCAGCAGCGACGCGGCCGCATGACTGACGCGACCGCGCGCCTTAAGCAAAACGCACATGACGCGATCGCATGACTGACGCGACCGCGTGGCAAGGAAAAGCTCCAAATGACGCGACCGCGTGACCCACGCGGACGCGTGTCAGAGGCCACGCACCAGAATTTATAGAATACGCCCTCAGTGAATTCTGAAGCCCTTTTTGGCCCAGATCCAAGTACAGACAGCATAGACCAGAGGTTATAAAGTGTGGAAATGCACC
>NC_029794.2:118372299-118385836 GCF_000816755.2 Arachis ipaensis
TACTTTTTCCCCTTTTGGTTCTGGTTAAGAATTTAGTAACTCAACATAATTGATAATCGTTATCTTGCTAATTGAGCTGAAGTTAAGTAATCCCAACCTTTTCTTAAGAAATAAATAGGATTCAAAGACCAGATTAATTAGTCCCTTGACTTTCCTTTGCCTTAGTGAAGATTGACCAAGTGGAGTTTAGATTCAACTTTCATTATAGTTGAGAGAGATAACTACGTTGGACCTCCGACTTCTCTTACCTTGCCAAAAGTCTGCTTTACAGTATTTATTTATTTTAATTGCCATTTACTTTACTTGTCATTTAAATTACTTGCTTCTCATCTTCTAAACTCCGATTACAACCTTTATAGCCAATAATAAGAACATACTGCCTCGCAGTTCCTTGAAAAGACGACCCGAGGTTTGAATACTCGGTTAATAATTTCTAAAGGGGTTTGTTACTTGTGACACCCAAAACGTTTGTACGAAGGGATTTTTGTCGGTTTAGAGACTATATCTACAACACGGCTGTTTTTATGACATTCTTTACTGGCAAAAATCTCTATCGTCAGCGACTCACAAGTAGTCACTTTACAAATAGCAGGGAGCTACCAAGCCAAAGATCCCACCATGAAAAAATACTTGGACAAAACCAAGGAACAGCTCAGACAACTCGGGGAATATGAGGTCCGCCACATGCCCCGAGAACAGAATGCCCTAGCTGATGCACTCTCAAAGCTAGCCAGCACCAAACCAGGGGGCAATAATAGAAGCCTCATCCAAGAAATGCTGCAGAACCCGTCAATTTTGGAAGAAGAAAAAGTCCTAACCATAACAGGTCTGGATCAATGATGGATGACTCCCATAATTAACTACCTCAAAACAGAAGCACTTCCCACAGATGAAAAGGAGGCAAAGAGGTTAAAACGGGAGGCACAATACTACACTATCATAAACAATACTCTATACAAAAGAGGGATTTCAATACCATTGTTAAAATGTGTACCGACTTCCAACACAAAGAAAGTTTTAGAAGAAGTACACAGTGGCATCTGTGGCAATCATCTCGGAGCACAGGCACTTACCAAAAAAGTACTCCGGGCAGGATTTTATTGGCCAACTCTACAAAAGGAAGCCACAGAGTTCGTAAAGACATGCTCACCATGTCAGAAACATGCCAACTTTCACATCGGCCCGCCAGAGGAGCTCATCAGCGTAACCTCGCCCTGACCACTCACAAAATGGGGACTCGACTTTCTCGGACCTTTCCCTCAGGGATCAGGACAAGTCAAATTCCTCATAGTAGGGGTAGACTACTTCACAAAATGGATCGTGGCAGAACCTCTAGCTAACGCCACTGCTAAAAGAAGTCGAAAATTCCTATATAGAAACATTGTCACAAGGTTCGGGGTTCCATACTCCATCACCACAGACAATGGCACCCAATTCACAGATACAGGCTTCAGAAAGTTAGTGGAAGACTTGAACATAAAACACCAATTCACTTCCGTAGAACATCCCCAAGCCAATGGACAAGCTGAAGCTACCAACAAAGTCATATTGGCCGGGCTAAAACGGAGATTACAGGACGCAAAGGGAGCCTGGGCTGAAGAGCTCCCACAAGTCCTATGGGCATACCGAACAACGCCACATTCCACCACAAAGGAATCACCCTTCCGATTAGCTTATGGAATTGAGGCAATGATCCCAGTGGAGATTGAAGAAGGGTCGCCCAGAGTAATCCACTATAATGAAGAAGTCAACTCCTAACTTCAAAGGGAAGAACTCGACCTACTTCCAGAAATCCAAGAAAGAACTCGGATCAAGGAAGAGGCATTGAAACGTCGAATGGCTTCAAGATACAATCAAAAGGTGGTGCCGCAAAGTTTTGTCGAGAACGACCTCATCCTAATCCGAAATGATATCATAACAACTCGACCTGGAGAAGGAAAGCTAGCAGCAAACTGGAGAGGACCCTACCGAGTCATAGAAGTACTTGGAAAGGGCTACTACAGACTGTCCGAACTTGAAGGGCGAAAGCTTCCTTGGTCATGGCACGCCTGCAACCTAAAAAGGTACTATAGTTAGGCGTGATAAAGGATCTTAGGATAAGGCGCACTCTTTTTCCTGAAAAGGTTTTTTTTAATGAGGTGCCAAGCCAAGACCTACAAATTGCCCGACTTAGAGGGATAAAACTCCCACATGTATATATCTGTATTTTCTTTTGAATAAAAATTGTTTAGATCTTCTACAAATTCTCAAGACGCATTAATCTGAAACGGTCATCACCCGATTATAAAGCTATAGATCGGCAGAAAGTGAAAATCAAATTCACTGCACGATCACGATAAAGACCAACAAAGATGAAAACCAAATTCGTCAAAGGGTCGACCAAACGGGGATTAAACCCAATTTCTACAAAATCGGCAAAGATGAAAACAGAATAATGCAAGAAGTTATCGAAAGTGATCCATAGAAAGGACCTGACGAGGTCTTAATAAAATGGATTGCTAAAAAATAACTTAAAGACGGGCCGACATAAAGAAGTCGGACCAGTCACAATAACCAAAGTTATAAAAAGTAAATCCCTGGAAAGAGGTCTGGCCAACCCTATAAAAGAGGATTACTAAAATAACTTAGAAGGGCCCGACATGATGAAGTCGGCCCAGAACATAAAGTTATAAAAGTAATCCCTGAAAGAGACCTGAACAAGGTCCAAGAAAGAGGATTACTAAAATAACTTAGAAGGGCCCGACGTGATGAAGTCGGCCCAGAACAACAAGTTATAAAAGTAATCCCTAAAATAGACCTAACAAAGGTCCAAGAAAGAGGATTACTAGAAATAACTTAGAAGAGACCGACATGATGAAATCGGTCTCCCACGAACAAGTTATAAAAGTAATCCCTAAAAGAGACCTGATAAAGGTCCAAGAAAAAGGATTACTAGAAATAACTTAGAAAAGACTAACATGATGAAGTCGGCCTCCCAAAAACCTTAACGTTATAAAAAGTAATTCCTAACAGAGACCTCACAAAGGTCCAAACAAAACGGATTACTAGAAATAACTTCGAGCTAAAGTAAGGAAGACGACATACAAGTTGGATCCAAATATCCACAACCTCAAAGGAATCAAGCCACAGGTATGAAATACAAAGGCAATCCAAAGAGGTCGGACAACAAGGCTCCAACACTCCCAAAAAACCTAAAAAGGTACCAAGGCAGATGCAGACAGACATGTTATAAAAAATACAAGTTATAATAATAACAAACTCAAGAGGCTACCAAAATCAGCCCCAAGAGCTTGGAAACTACTTTGTTTTTCAAAATAAAGTTGCTAAACAAGCAACTAAGAAAGTAGCAAAAAGTCAGAACCATCATTTACAAAATATAAAGTTCAAAAGCCCACAAGCCGGGCTATCTACACAAATATCCAGAAATATCATTGAGGATCCAAAGGCTTCTCATCGGCATCAACACGGGGTGAAGGAGGACGAGTCTGAAGAAGCACCGCATCCACGGTCCCATCATCCTGGTTCAAGATTTGACAATCAGGTTCTGACTTGAGATGACCAACCTCAGCTGAAGGAGCTGAAAAAGTTGGCACAACAGAGACTTTGGTGGCAGGCACAGAAGAAGGTTCAACATCATCTTCATCAGGGTCGTCAGGGACAATCTTGCCGTCCTTTACAACGTTGTCCAAGCTGAAGAGAGTAAGGTCAAGCTCGGGTGCAAGAACCCGAACCTTCTCCTTCAGGTTCTCATAAGCAGCATTTACGCTTCTACAAGGTGACCATGGAGCTCGGCATAATCAGCTCGGGCAGACTCCAAATCCTCCCTGAGACGCATCATCTCCCTATAGGTCGTGACATAGCTCTCCTTGTGCTTCAACGCCGTGTCTTCAGCCAATCTCACAGAAGCTGCCAGGGCAATGGAACTCGCCTTCTCACCCTCCAACTCTTTCTCTAACTTGGCCACCTTCACCTCGAGCTCCTTCTTCAAACCCTTCATCCGATCGAACTCCAACTTGGCCTCCTCCATAAAGGCCTTTGTAGCGTGAAGAGGAAGATCTTGGGCAGTCCGATATAAGGCCACCCCCATGTGTTCCATCTTGATGCTACTTCGAGTAATAAAATACAGATGGCGAAGAAGAGAAACATCGTCAGTAGGAATGGTACCATAAGGACCGATTTGTTGGTCCACAAACTCGACAGCATCAAAGTCAAGGGCATCAAGGTTAAAAGGCTCAGCTGTTTTTTTGCTTTTTCGGTGGAGGAGCGCCAGAGGTAGCGATAGAAGCCTGTGGAGGATCAACCAAACGAACCCGAGGAGTAGGGATCATCCTCCTCGGTCCAGGAGAGCTCGGCATGGATGGCTTCTACTGAACCTGAGAGGACCCCTCCCTGGCCATCTTAGCCGAGATGTTCTGAGCTGCAGTAGCTTTCCTCGCCTTCTTAAAGGCCTTCATAGATTCATTGTTTTTCACCATCTCTGAAAAAAACATAAATATTGTTACAAACTAAGAGAAAAAGAAATAAATTCGACAAAATAAGCAAAAAACAAAGGAGAAATCGACCACTACCCAGCTCAGCTCGGAAGAGAGAGGGATTTCCTAAGAATTTCTTTGTATCAAGATGGGGAGGCTGCCCCTAGTTTTCTTCCAGCACAGTCACAAAGGCCTGCTCAGCCTCATCTAACATTTCCCACGTATATTTAGACACAACTACATTCTTTTGCCATTCTAAAGGATAGGCAGGCTCATCATTCTCATCCAGAAAAAAAGGCCGAGCTCCTTCAACAGCTCGGACCCTAAAAAAGTAATTCTTAAAATCGCAAAAAGATTCATCAAACATGAAAAAAACCTTCTTTCCCTGGGAAGCTCGAAAAGAAACCCAGGCGGCCTTCTTCTTAACCACCCCAGGCTTTGTCAAAACAAAGAGATAAAAGAAGAGGGATTGCGAAGCAGGGATACCTAGTTCGTGACACAGCAATTGAAAGATTTTTATAAAACCTCAGGAGTTGGGGTGAAGCTGGGATGGAGCTACATTACAAGACCACAAAAGGTTGGTCTCAAAGGGGGTAAAAGGAAGAGTAATATTCATTTGACTAAAAAAGAAGTCGTATGCATAGAAAAAGGGGCGTTCTCCAACAATTCGGGTAGAAAAACAAACCCTTTCTTCAGAATTGGAAGATACAAGCTCATAATTCTTTTTATCACTACTATTATTACAAATCCTATGAAATTGTCTAAGCTGCTGACAAAACTCGGAGTCAACCAACGAAACACACAGAAGAACCAAAGAATCCACCCAATCAGCCATGCCCTCAGGGACTTGGGAAGACGTCTCAACAATATTTTTGCGAGAAGACATGAGGTCAACTAGTCCTACAGCAAGAAAGAAAGAAATAGATTACTAACCAAAACATCTCGGGCAAAGTCAAAATCAACTCATGGCAGAGCATGACTCAAGCATACAAACAAGTAAAAGGAAAACCCCAAGACAAGGTCCAGGGGCATCCTTTGGAGGCAGTGACAGAGTAAGGACTCAGAAAAAATCTACAAGACTAACATCCAAACAAAACTCCCAGCAAAGAAAAGCCCTTTTCCAAAAGGCAACATCCCGAAAGAGATAAAGTCAAAACAAAGTCATCAAAGGAGCAACAAAAATAGCAGTTCAATCAGAAAGTAAACAACAAAACACGTCAAACAGAGGACATCAAAGATGCAACCTTTTTTCAAAAGAATCAAATGAAGCCATTACCCCAGAAAGCTACAAAAACAAAATATGCAAACCCCTAAAAAACCTCAATCATCAAGAGAAATGCCAGAAACATGCATCACAGCAACAATTGAGCATAACAACGTGAAAAGGTTCAAACTTTCTAGCATGCATTCAAACGAGAAATCAAAGCTTTACCAAAGAACCGAATGCAAAGCGACGAAGGAAGTAAAGAAATGGAAAGAAGAAACCAACCTGGAAAAAGGCGAAAGCTTCGAAGAAAAGTGAGGACGGAAAGAGAGAATCCGGAATCGCCTTCCAAAGCAAAGAAAGCACCAGCAATCACCAAACAATGTCACAGAGAGAAACGTGAAAACGCAAATTCTCAGGAAAAATAGAAAGGTAGAAAGAAAAAGGGAAACAGAGAAGAAAAACCGTTTTTTTTTTGTGAAAAAATTCAAAATGAACGTGGGAGGTAAAGAAAACGGAGCATTAAAAAGAATTAATAAGGTTAAAACCCTCGTGCATTCCCAAAGCCAGGAGATGCGCGTTTTCAAAAGAATGAAAATTCAAAGAGAAACGTTCCGCATTCAAAGGAGAACTCTACAAAGAAGAAGTCGACAAAATGCTCGAGTTCGGCTTCATCAGAGAAGGATCGAAGTCTTAAAACTAAGACTCGACCTCAAAAGAAAAACCGAGCTCGTGCAGGGGCACTGTTCATACCCTGGGTCAAGCTGTCCGACCCGGGATGTTTAGCGACAAGGCGACCGACCTCTTCAGGTCAGACTATCCGACCTCTTCTCAAAAAGCTCGGCCAAATTGCCTGGAAAGCCCAATAAAAGGGCCCAGATAGAGGAACACGATCCCAATCCAAAGGCAACCCAAGCCTATAGAGATAAGGGCGGTTCCCTTGGAGATAAGATGACTTCACTCAAAGATAAGATAAGATAAGATAAGATAATTATCTTATCCCCAGAAAGGTCATCCTCTACTATTATAAATACACTGGAGCACCCAGGTATAACTCATACTCTGATTCTACTAAAAACCTGCTTAATACACTTGCTAACTTGAGCATCGGAGTCCCTTGCAGGTACCACCACCCTCCGGTGACGAAGGATCAGCAGCGCAGCCAGTCCAACAAGTCGGACACGACAGCTCCGGCCGCCACCCACCAGCCGGACACGTCATCTCCGACCAGTACAGAAGATCTCGTCCGAGATCAACCTACAGTTTCAGGTAACCCTCGGAACATTTATGACCGGAGAATATTTACATACATATATACGTATCCTAAAATACCCAAAATACAGAGATAAAACCTTAACTCTCCTTAAACCTCTAAGAGGGACAAAATAAACAAGTTTCTTGGAGAGAAAGCTAAGTACATATATACATAAATTGAATAACAAAAGAACCCAGGAATCACTCTGCTTTAGAAGTTCAGACGCCTAGCGAGGTGCCTCTCGACCTGCATCTGAAAACAATAACACAGTATGGGGTGAGAACCGGAGGTTCTCAGCATGGTAAAGGTGCCACACATATAAGATATAAGGTCCTGGGAATGCTAGTGGAAATTCTAGAACGCCGGCACTCAGATTATACAGCTTAATATACTAAATAGAAACCATAAAAGGGGTATGTGTCTAGGGAATTCTAAACTCAGCTTAGACTTAACTTTAACACCAAACCTGTCCACCTTTTCTCCGCTCCTCCATCACCAATAGTTTAGCAGAGACAAATAATCAAACAATTTCAAGCATAAGTAGAAGGCAGGTAGTGCAAGTAGTAAATATAACAATTAGAATAATATATACTCAATTAGGCATTCCCAAGTATGCATAGCAAACAAACAAACAAAATGCACATGATGTATGCCTGTCCTATGGTTGATGAGGCTCATCAGTCGGTTATCAAGCCAACCCGACAAGTCCGAAACCCTTGGACTGTCCCTCGTCGTGCATCCCCATGAGTTTATGCATAGCTTTTTCTCATTTCATTCATAATTCATACATTCATTCATTCATATATAACTTACCCAATGGGAGATATCCATTCCCGGGAATTTATACGTGTCCGGTCACCCTTACGATGTAAGGTCAATAGAGTATCGAGTCTCAACCTGGAACACGTGGTGGCAAGCCACGGTTCTGTACCCAGGAAAACTCGTGTTTCAGATAACATTAAATTCATAGGCCGCATAATATTCATAACCATTCATATTCATTACATAATCATTCATCATAGCCATGGCATCATATAGCCGTCATACATACACATTCTCCTCATATAACTCATCACTTTTAACCTTTACTTCATCCCCAAGTTACCTCTATTTCCTAGCTTCAACTCACTGCTAGAGTAACTACTATGATATGGGGCTAAAAGAGTGAAAATAGAGGTTTAGAAGCTTGAAGTTTGACTTAAAAACACAAAAATCCATTTTTGTTAAACCAGGGGCCACGCGTACGCGTGGGCCATGCGTATGCGTGGGCGTGCAGAAACCCTTGCTCGCGAGCGCAAGCCCCTGCTCGCGTACGCGAGAATTTCAACCCGAAAGGGTTGGTCACGTCACGAGCCACTGGTCACGTACGCAAATCCCCGGTCACGCGTACGCGTGAGCCACGCATACGCGTGGGCATGAAAAGTCATCACTCACGTACACAGCTCCCTGCTCGCGTACGCGAGAACCTCAACCCGAAAGGGTTGGTCGCGTCGCGAGCAGCTGAATGCGTACGCAAATGCTGGGTCACGCGTACGCGTGGGCCACGCATGAGCGTACGTTTTTCCAAAAATTTGCATAAGTCTGAAAAGCTGCAGAATTCCAACCTTTTTAATCCCAACTTCCGACACGCTTAACTTTTCTGTTTTAAATAATTTTTCCTCTATTCTTCGAACGGCGTAAACTTCACGGACCCAATTTTCATACAAAATATGTTTGAAATAATTTGGAGGTCCGGAAGCCAAGTTATGGGTCATCGAAGTTTGGGTAGAAACCAAATTTTTAAAACCTCATTTTCATTAAAAGTCACTCTCAATTCAATACCAAACCTGCAAATCATTAACAAGCACATCTTCCTCAACACCACAACAATCTTCATAATATACCATACCCCAAATCAACAATATCATACATACACTTCCCAAATATACAACAAAATCATAATTCACCAATTCAAAACTTATATATTCATGTCCTCAAGTCCTTAATCATCAATTCGTCAATTATCATTCAGTCAACAAGCACCAAAACCAAAACATACTTCTTATCAAGAGCACTAAGCAATAAATATATACATACATTCCAACCTATCCTATGGTCACCTAGCCTTAGTTTTCACAAAATATTACATATTAAATACGCAAAACCTAAACCATACCTTGGCCAATTTCCACGTATTAACCAAGGCAACCCACTTAGGCAAAAATTACAAGGCTTCAATCACCAAAATTAAACTCTAACACCCACCAAGCTCTCAAATCAAGCTTCCAATGATTCCAAGGTCTCCATATCATGCATTCATACACCTAACACATATATATACATGCATATATATACCCAACAACTCAATATCCAACATAATCAAAACAAGAAATAGCTAGGGTTTAGAATCCTTACTATACCTACGAACTAAACGAACTAAATCCGTCAAGCTCCACAAGCTAAATTGAACCTAGAGTACCAAATTAAACAAAATCTCAACATGGGTTCTTACCAATTTTTGAAATTCAAGGGGTAGAAAAACTGGGGTGAAATAGAAGCTTACTAATGAAATTGATCCGATAGAATCGTAGAGCTCGACGCGCTGGACGCATAGCCACAAACGGTGCGGCAATCGGAGCTCAGATGAAGAAGTTATGGTAGATTAAAGTGAGCTTAGGGTTTGATAAGCTTCTCTCTTCCCCTTTTCAAAGTTGCAGCATGAATTCCCTTTTTGGGGAAGAAGGAGACGCGGAGTCTCTTATTAAGGAGGGCTTGGTTGGGTCCACAGGTCCGGTTCGAGTCCGGTTCGACCGGTTTGGCCCGTTCTGCCCAATCTGGGGCCAAATTCTTCGAAATTAGTGTCAAAATTCTCATTTTAAAGAGCTCTATCCTATTTTAATATAATATTCACATTTTTAATTTTTCTTTTTAAAATTTAATTTATTGACTAATTATTTATTAATTTAGCGGGGTTTACAGCCTACTCTGCTATTCACGACCCTAGGACGGCCGCTGCCTCCACAGTTCCCAGCCGGTCCGTATCCACAGTTTGCTATCGTCGCTGGTGAGAGCTTTGACGCGAGAAGTTTGTCCGTCCGAGAGTGCTGATGTCCCACGATACCTGTGCAGTTGCAGCCACTGCTGTTTCGCAATGTCGTTCTCTCGCCATCGCTGCTGTTCACGACTCTTATCAACTAAGTCAGATGTTTATTTTACTATGTATGTGGATGGTTCTTTTCATTCTAAAGCAGATGTTTATTTGGGTATACTATTGGTATTTTACTTGATTTGCTTGATTCTGCATGCACATGCTCCACATGATGTCCATTTTACTATGTATGCGGATGGTTATTTTCATTAAATATAGATGTTTAGTTGGGTCATACCATTTGAGTGAACAAAGCAAAGTGGCACACAATGGAAGTGGCGAAGACACGACGCAGCAGCGTGGAAGCAAGGGTAGAGGTGTAGGGGGCGCGACATAGAGAAGAAGAAGGTACAACGGCAGCGTCGGTTGCAAGGAGCACAAGGGCGCAACGCATGGGAGAAGAAGGTGCAGCGGCAGTGTGGCGCGTTGCTTCTTCAGACAGTGACGGCAGCGGTGAGGTGTATTGCTGACGGCGCAACAGGGAATGGAGAGTGAAGCGGCTGCGGTAAAAGGAGAGAAAGGTGGAAGGTGAGAGGCTAGGGTTGTGGTGGATAAATAGAATGGAATGTTTTTTGTTTTAGTGGGCCTGGAGTGCAGTTCATTGTTCACGTTGTTCGCACCTCCCATTGTCTACTTAGCAGAACTCTTAGGTTAATTTGCTGAAAACCAACTTGAGTTAGTCGAATGGTGAATTTACTCGCTCGTTTAAAGGGGTTCGAATATTGCTTTTTGTACGCCGCAACCTATTAGCTAGTGACAGAACTTTAAATAAAGTTCAAAATATAACACTAACTTTGATGCTATTTTAAATGGTCCTTAAAATGTAACGCTAACTTTAATGCTATTTTATTTTAAAATAATCTTAGTTAAAATGTAAGATATTTGAATTATCTATGTTGTTATGTATTATATAAATGTTAATTTAATCAATAAAGTGTAATTTATATTAAAAAATTTGTTGCAAAATGAATGTTATGTTTTTGTAATTAAAAAAATAAAAAATATTACAAAATCAAATTTTATTTAGTACAAAATTTTATGACACGACAAATTATATTGTCACAAAATATTTTATAAGTAAAAAATTGTTACCACTTTTATAACAAATTTTTTTCTTTGTCACAAAAATTTTTTGTGATGGGACTTACCTTAACTACCGGCAATAATTTTATTTCTATTACACAATCGTTTCGTAACAAAATTAGCGATTTTATAACAATTTTTAGTTGCAAATGTTATTTATTTTGTGGTGCTTGGCCTGTCAAAATTGGAATATACTGTTAAAAAATTAAAAAACAAAGTTTAATTCGCTGAGCATGTGTGTATTAAAATTAACGGTAAAATTATTACATTTAACCTACCCTAACTAATTAAGAAAGTAAATTGCTAAAAATTTATGAAGATGAATATTACTAAAATTCTATGTCTTGTCAATACAAGACCTTTTTATTTTTTTTAAAATGTGAATGAAAATTTGGACTTGCAATCATTCTCGTGTTCTTCAGAAAATACGGTATGTGTTGTTGAGTGCATTAATAAACAAGTTCTGAGTTCTCTAAGTGAGTAATCGCTATCATAGGGAAATTGAAACACATTTTTTGTACCCTATATATATAGCTACATCATACATGACAATTTATAACTGTGGCCTTTTTCTTCTCCATGCTTCATTCAATAATAATAGTTGTGACATATGATTAGTCTAGTTGTTCAAAATTAATTCCACAGTTTCATTGAGAATGATGAGGAGGTGAGAAAGAGATTGGCCATATTTTTCGTATAAATTATATTTTATAAATACAAAAAATTATCTATCAATTAGTTATTCATATCTAAGGATAGGATCTTGCATTTAGTAAGACTGTGTGAGAGCTCTTTGGTTCAACATCTATTTGAAATATATTTTTATATAAATATATAATATATACATATATAGATTGTAGATTGGTCGCATAGAATTAAGGTTCAACCCAAATACAAGTGAATTGTCACTATTACCCTTGACACACATACAGTCCTTTGAAATTGACCATTCTTGGCCATAAAAAAGTGTTGAATCAGTTAACTCTTCCAAGTAAGCATTGCTATTTTTTGATAGTTTCTTGACTTGAAAAAAAATGATATTGAGAGTGTTTCCACTTTCTTGGTGAAGAATACATCATCAGTTTGCTTCTCAAACCACCGTGATTTTCGTGTTTGTAGTAAGTGAAAAAGTATATGCAACAAACAATTCTCTTCCTTCTTGAAGAAAAAATAATACTGTTTCTATCAACAATAATTTTTAATTTGGATTTTATTTCTTCCCAAAATTGTTTCTGTTCCCTTAGAGATTAAAAAATTTGGAAAGGGTGTAGGGGGGCCAAGAGTATATACAAATATGGGCTAATTTTTTGTTAATTTATAGAAGTTTCAGTAGATGATATTGCCTGAAATTTAAAAGATCATTTTATATTTAATGTAATAAGGTAGTGCACACAAATATTGGAGGGTGAATAAAATTCAAGGTATACATTTATACTTCCAAATTAATTTTCAATCTCTCCTTTTCTTTCCCTTTCTCTCTTCGGATATAATCATTTTCCTCCTTTTCATTTATTTTCTCTCTCTAATATATTCTTGTGTCTAGATGAATCAAGAACACACTAAAAAGGTGTTGTTTTGTGTGTTCAATGTGCTTCCATCATTTATAATATATCATAAAAAGAAAAAATGATCGATCTTTTAGAATGAAAAAATTGATTAAAAAAATAAAATATAAAATTAATCATCATTATTCATAATTCATAATAAATACAAATCTCACTATATATCTTAATTTAAAAGTAATTAAATATTTATTTTCTCATAATTTTTACTTTATTAAAAAATTTAGTCCTATAAAAATTATGTTTAAACATTTAAAAACATTAAATTACATAGTATATGGTGCATCACAATGAGAAAGAAGATAAGAATGAAAATGAGAATTGAACTCAATCCTAGCTAATTATGAATGAAGGGAACCATCTTGAAAGCTTCATTCACATATATATGTGAAGAGCCACTTGTCCGATCCGAGTCAAAATAAGAAACTAGAAATATCAAATGTTGCAAAATCCAAAATTTAATGCAAAGAGAGAAATAGAGAGAACAAAATGTAGAGAACCTTAGAATGTTTCTTGTGGCTCAGGCAATTGGCCAAAACCATATATACGAGATGCAAAATGAGAGAGACAAGCGTTGAAGTGTATGTATATAATTGGCAACGCTTTTGAAAGGAACTTCATATATGTTTCTATTTGGAAAATGCTGCCATGACTCACTTAAACTCAACCTTTCCTCATTATTGGTGACTTATGTGAAGCCTCATACTAATTAATAATAGGATAAAATATGTATGTCTTTCTCTACCATTTACAATTTTTTCAAAAATATTTCTAATATTTAGTTTTATTTAATTTTATTTTTAATATTATTTAGTTATATTAAAATTATTCCTG